>NW_028120105.1:22500-198277 GCF_965119305.1 Pelophylax lessonae
TTAAGTGGTTAATATATAAAATTATTGGTGCAACTGGTGAAATAGTCCGTGATAGTAAATAAATAAATAAATAAATAGAATCCTCAAAGTGCTTTTGTGCTCCAATTTTGTGCTCTTGGTAAAAGTAGGCAATTTTTGCTTCTTACCGGATCGCTTTATGTCGCAAGGACCTAAATCGCCTTTGATCCCTTTAAAGTGGAGTTCCACCCATGTTTTAAACTTTTTAGAAATTGCTGGCATTCCTCAATTAAAAACAACATTGCCGACTTTTTTTTTTTTTTTCTTGATTGGCTTACCTTGTTGCTAGGGGGTAAGCAATTTTCTTCCTCCTTCAGCGCCGCGCCGAGCTACGTCACTTCCTGCAGCGCACAGGCTGCTGGAAGATGTGCATCATCAATTTTAATACAGAGCGGACGCCGGACAGCTTACTGACAGGAGGCGGGGCTGAGGCAGGACGGAGTTCCCGCCGCGTCATCGGGTTCTTACAGGGGGCGGGGCGGATAGGAGAGCTGAGAGGAGGCGGGACGGAGGTGGAGGAAAATTTTAATACAGAGCAGACAGCTGAGAGGAGGTGCGTCTTCGGGTCCATACAGGGGGCGGGGCTGGGCGAATGGGAGAGCTGAGAGGAGGCAGACGGAAGTGGAGGAAAATTGTAAGAGCGGAGAGCTGACTGAGAGGAGAGGTGGGACGGAGGTGCGGCCGTGTCAGTAATGCATGGCTTCTAGCCATTAAAAGCTAGAAGCCGTGCATTACTGACACAGCCGCACCTCCGTCCCACCTCAGCCCCGCCTCCTCTGTCAGCTGTCCGCTCTGTATTAAAATTTTCCTCGACCCTCGAGTATGTCTTCTGACTCTGGTAAAGCAGCAGCACCTAGTCCCGGAAGAAGGTACATGTGGGCTTCACATGCCCACATCTAAGATGGAAACCCGCTGCAGAAGAAATATAAAGTTAGTTTGTTAAAAAAAAAATATGTATAACTTAGCACACATTAATATATTTAGCTAATATGAAATAGATTTTATGGATTAAAAAGAATATCTCTGGGGTTTAAAAAAAATAATTTGGCTGGAACTCCGCTTTAACCACTTAAGCCCCGGAAGATTTTACCCCCTTCCTGACCAGGGCCTATTTTGCGATTCGGCACTGCGTGATTTTAACGGACAATTGCGCGGTCGTGCGACGCTGTACCTAAATGAAATTGACGTCCTTTTTTTCCCACAAACAGAGCTTTCTTTTGGTGGTATTTCATCACCTGTGCGATTTTTTGATCATGCGCTATAAACAAAAAAAGAGCGTCAATTTTTCAAAAATAACAATATTTTTCACATTTTTTTATATGAAATTCCCCCCAAAAAAATGTAAAAATCAAAATTTTTTAACATTTTAAGCCAATTTGTTTTCTGCTACATATGTTTGGTAAAAAAAAAAAATAGCAAAAAGCGTATTTTGATTGGTTTGCGCAAAAGTTATCGCGTTTACTAACAAAGGGAAAGATTTCTGTCATTTTTATTGTTTTTTTTTTAACGAGTAATGGCGGCGATCTGTGATTTTTAGCGGGACTGCGACATTGCGGCGGACAGAACGGACCCTTGACTGACATTTTTGACACTTTTGGGGTTACCAGTGACATTACTACAGTAATCAGTGATATAAATATGCACTGTTACTGTAAAAATGACACTGGCAGGGAACGGGTTAACTTCATTTGAGAGGGAAGGGTTAAGTGTGTCCCTAGGGGCGTGATTCTAACTGTGATTGGATGTGGCTTGTGATGTAACAGCAGAGATCTACAGTCCTACATAGCAGGACCGTATGATCTGTGCTGTTACACAGGGAAGAATGACAGACAGCTGTGTTAACATTAGTCGCCTGCCTTTCTCCCGGTGTAACCAACAATCGCGAGTGCCCCGCGGACATCGGGTCTGCCGCTCACACGTGGGGGGGGGGGGCCGTGAGCGAGCAGGAGCGCGCCTTCAGCGTCGCGCGCTCGCTCCCTAGAGCCTCACAGACTAGTGACGTAGACCTACGTTGCTTTGCCTGTGAGGGGCTGACTGCCAACATAAATAGTCGTTAGGCAGTCGGCAAGTGGTTAAAGGATGGATCAATCCTCCACCAAACTTGTCCACTCCAGGTAAGTAGTTCAGAGTTGTATAAAGTACTCGAAACCCATACTTGAGTAGAAGTGGAAGTGCTCGATCAAAAAGTGACTTGAGTAGAAGTACTAAAGTATTCAACATTTTTTGTACTTAAGTATTGCAAGTAGATTTTTTAAAAAAATTGCTACTCAAGTACTGAAAGTAAAAGTACAAGTACTGTGTTATGTAGTTATTAAAGAAAGAAGTCAAAAGTTTGAACATCATATTGTTTTTTATTATTTCAAATGCAGCTTTTATTTATACATACAGTAGCATTTATTTTCGTATGCGCTGATAATACACATGTTTTATGTTTTGAGCTTCATGAAACTTCCATCTACTGTTCTGGCAGTGGTAATTTTTATAATAGTAACGAGTAACTATGCAGCACAAAAAAAAATATCGGAGTAGAAGTATTGAAATCATTGAAAAAATGTAGTGAAGTAAAAGTGGAAGTAGGAGAAAAAAATTCTACTCTAGGAAAGTACAGATACCGCCTTTCGGTACTTAACCGCTTGCCGACCGCCGCACGACTATTTTCTGCGGCGGTCAGCCCCTCACAGGCAAAGCGACGTAGGGCTACATCGCTAGCCTGTGAGGGTCTAGGGAGCGAGCACGCGCCGCCAGAGGTCCCGCGCGGTCACGGACCCCCCCGCGCGTGTGACCGGCGGACCCGATGTCCGCCGGTCACTTGCGATCGTCCGTTAGAGCAGGAGAAAGGCAGGCGGCTAATGTAAACAAGCCACCTGTCATTCTCCCCTGTGTAGGAATAGTGATCATACGGTTCTACTATGTAGGACCGTTGATCACTGTTCCTACACCTCAAGCCACAGCCAATCACAGTTAGAATCACGCCCCTAGGGACACACACAGCCCCTCCCTCTCAAAAAAAGTTAACTCTTTCACTGCAGTGTAATTTTACAGTAACAGTGCATCTGTATAGCACTGATTACTGTAGAAATGTCACTGGTAACCCCAAAAGTGTCAAAAATGTCAGTCAAGGGTCCGATCTGTCCGCCGCAATGTCGCAGTACCGCAAAAAAATCGCAGATCGCCGCCATTACGCGTTAAAAAAAAAACAACAAAAATGACAAAAATCTTTCCCTTTGTTAGTAAACACGATAATTTTTGCGCAAACCAATCAAAATACGCTTTTTGCTATTTTCTTTTTTTTTTTTACCAAACATATGTAGCAGAAAACAAATTGGCCGAAAATGTTAAAAAATTTAGATTTTTACATTTTTTTGGGGGGGAATTTCATATAAAAAAATGTGAAAAATATTGTTATTTTTGCAAAATTGACGCTATTTTTTTGTTTATAGCGCATGATCAAAAAATTGCACAGGTGATCAAATACCACCAAAAGAAAGCTCTGTTTGTGGGAAAAAAAGGACGTCAAATTTGTGTAGGTACAGTGTCGCACGACCGCGCAATTGTCCGTTAAAGTCACGCAGTGCCGAATCGCAAAATAGGCCCTGGTCAGGAAGGGGGTAAAATCTTCCGGGGCTTAAGTGGTTAAGTACAGTAGTGAAGTAGTTCTACTTAGTTACTATACATCTCTGAAGTAGTTGATGTTTTAGGGTGGATCCGGATGGTGGTCTCAGGCAGATGTATGCAAAAAGAAATGGTGGGGAAGCCAAAAAAATAGCGTAATTCCGTTTTTTATTAGAGAAATAAAATAAAAGTAAGAATTGGCTGCTTACAATGTGAAATGCCTAGCCTGGCACTGGGTGGAAGCGCTGTTTGCACATTGGTATCTGTGGAGATGACACTCTAGGTCAGGGGTGGGGAACCTTTTTTCTGCCAAGGGCCATTTGGTTATTTATAAAATCATTCGGGGGCCATACAAAATTATAAACCTAAAAATGTGCCTGTTATATTTGGTCAAAAATGTAATTAACTCACCCCTAATGTGATGGCTGCAACTGATTCTCTTTGGTGAGGTGTGTGATTTTAGCTGGTATTGGTGATGTTGCTACTGGCAACTGGTTTTCCAGGTTTGCGTCAATCAGCCTGGAGCGCAGTCGACTTTGTGGTGGTAAGTTTTGAAAAGAACTGCTGGTGGGTAATCCTGGTGGGTATAGCTGGCTGGTACTGCTGGTGGGTACAGCTGGCTGGTACTGCTGTGGGTACTGCTGTCTCAGGCTGGTACTGCTGGCTTGTACTGTGCTGTGGGTACTGCTGGCTGGTACTGCTGGCTCAGGCTGGTACTGCTGTGGGTATTGCTGATTCAGGCTGGTACTGTGCTGTAGGTACTGCCTTGGGTACTGCTGGTTCAGGCTGGTACTGTGCTGTGGGTACTGCTGGCTGGTACTGCTAGCTCAGGCTGGTATTGCTGTGGGTACTGCTGGCTGATACTGTGCTGTAAGTACTCCTGTGGGTACTACTGGCTCTGGCTGGTACTGCTGTGGGTACTACTGGCTCTGGCTGGTACTGCTGTGGGTACCGCTGGTTCTGCTGTGTGTACTGCTGGCTGTGGCTGGTACTGCTGTGGGTACTGCTGGCTCTGGATTATACTGCTGTGGGTACTGCTGGCTCTGGCTTATACTGCTGTGAGTACTGTTGGCTTTGGCTGGTACTGCTGTGAGTACTGCTGGCTCTGGCTGGTACTGCTGTGGGTACTGCTGGCTCTGGCTTATACTGCTGTGAGTACTGCTGGCTCTGGCTGGTACTGCTGTGAGTACTGCTGGCTCTGGCTGGTACTGCTGGCTCTGGCTGGTACTGCTGGTTCTGGCTGGTACTGCTGTGTGCTGCTGGCGGGAAATGGCTAGCAGCAGGAGGAAGAGCCGATGTTTCCTGTATTGGTCACAGGCAAAGTGCATTTGATATCACTCCGCCTGTGACTCAGACTGTCAGAAAGGAGCCGGAACAATACAGGAAGCATTGGCTCCGCTCTGACAGATCAGCTGAGAGACACAGACTCAGCTGCACGGGGGGCCGGACCAAATGACTTTGAGGGCCGCATACGGCCCCCGGGATGTAGGTTCCCCACCCCTGCTCTAGGTGTTCTGTCCTAGACAGTGTCTCACACACAGCCTCTGGTGACGTGGCAGCGGTGGCGTGCGTTCCAGACAAAGCGGAAGTGACGTCGCTGGCTCTCTCTCGATTTCCGATTTACAGAAGACCACAATGCATTTTTCGTTTATCGCGTCCTCAGGAAGTCATTGTGGTCTTCTGTAAATCGGAAATCGAGAGAGAGCCAGTGACGTCACTTCCGCTTTGTCTGGAACGCATGCCACCGCTGCCACGCCACCAGAGGCTGTGTGTGAGACACTGTCTAGGACAGAACACCTAGAGCAGTGATGGCGAACCCATGGCACGAGTGCCACAGCTGGCACGCAGAGACCTCTCTGTGGGCACGCGAGGAAGAAGAGCGCACAACACTGACCGTCTATCCAAGGTCAGCAGCTTTGTGGGGGTGCAATAGTGAGCAGGGCATGTAGTAAGAAAGGAGGGAGCTTTGGGATGCAGAGGTGAGTATCTGGGTTGGGGTGCATTTACATATGCAGCATCCCTTGCTGCTCTTCTGAGAAGCAATCCACGGTGGATCAATTTTTAGAAGGCAGTTGGCATCTGGGCGATATATATCACATTCCCACCCCCGGTATTAACTCGCTGGCACTTTGAAACTGTTAAGTTGGTTTTGTGTTGCAGTTTGGGCACTCGGGCTCGAAAAGGTTTGCCATCACTGACCTAGAGTGTCATCTCCACATATCCCAATTAGCAAACAGCGCTTCCACCCAGTGCCAGGCTAGGCACTTCACATTGTAAGCAGCCAATTCTTACTTTTATTTTATTTCTCTAATAAAAAACGGAATTACGCAATTTTTTTGGCTTCCCCACCATTTCTTTTTACATACATCTGCCTGAGACCACCATCCTGATCCTGATCCACCCTAGAACATCAACTACTTACCTGGAGTGGACAAGTTTGGTCAGGGCTTTTTTTCTCAGAGAATAGGTGCAGGAACTCCCCCTTCTAAGTTACTTAGTGCCTCCACCCCTACCCACCTCCGACAGTGTTGCCAACCGCCCGTAGATTTACGGACAGCCCGTTAAAACAGGGCACTTTTCTCCTGCCCGTAAATGCCCGTAGCAGGAGAAAAGTGCCCGTAAATCTACGGCGGCGGTGGCAAGGTCGGAACTGCGCATGTGCGGCGCGCAGTTCCGAAGATTCCCGACTGACTCCGAGACGAGTTCTCGCACAGAGATCAATGCAGCAGGTCCGCCTGCGCCCGCCCCTGCCTCCGCCCCCGCCGTCATTCAAGTTTTTCCGCCGGCCGCTGGCGCTGACAGTGAGTGTGTGCAGCGTGTGGACTCACTGTGTGTGGAGTGGACTCGGAGACCCGCCCATTCTGTGACAATAGCGAATGAGAATTCGCTATTGTCACACGGATCATCCTCCTGGCCAATCAGGGAGCGGGTCCTCCCGCTTCCTGATTGGCCGAAAGGCAAACATCGTGCCATTGGACGAGGAGGAGGCGCCGCGGGGATCCGGGGACTGAAGAGAAGCTGCGAGAGAGGTAAGTGCTAGGGGATCGCTGGCACTCTGCAATCATTGGGGGCAATGTGTGGCTGGCACTCTGCAATCATTGGGGGCAATGTGTGGCTGGCACTCTGCAATCATTGGGGGTAATGTGTGGCTGGCACTCTGCTATCATTGGGGGCAATGTGTGGCTGGCACTCTGCGATCATTGGGGGTAATGTGTGGCTGGCACTCTGCGATCATTGGGGGTAATGTGTGGCTGGCACTCTGCTATCATTGGGGGCAATGTGTGGCTGGCACTCTGCGATCATTGGGGGCAATGTGTGGCTGGCACTCTGCGATCATTGGGGGCAATGTGTGGCTGGCACTCTGCTATCATTGGGGGCAATGTGTGGCTGGCACTCTGCTATCATTGGGGGCAATGTGTGGCTGGCACTCTGCGATCATTGGGGGTAATGTGTGGCTGGCACTCTGCGATCATTGGGGGTAATGTGTGGCTGGCACTCTGCGATCATTGGGGGCAATGTGTGGCTGGCACTCTGCGATCATTGGGGGTAATGTGTGGCTGGCACTCTGCGATCATTGGGGGCAATGTGTGGCTGGCACTCTGCGATCATTGGGGGTAATGTGTGGCTGGCACTCTGCGATCATTGGGGGCAATGTGTGGCTGGCACTCTGCTATCATTGGGGGTAATGTGTGGCTGGCACTCTGCGATCATTGGGGGCAATGTGTGGCTGGCACTCTGCTATCATTGGGGGTAATGTGTGGCTGGCACTCTGCGATCATTGGGGGCAATGTGTGGCTGGCACTCAGTCTGCAAAAAAGGGGAAGCTCCGTTGGTTTTCTTTCTCACCCCCTCCCCCCCCCCCCGAGTCCGACAGCTAGCAGCGCACTGCAGACTGGAGTAGTAGAGAGAGGAGACAGGGCCCGGGGGCAGAGGACATCAGTGTCCTGCTCCTGTGCCCCCTTCACCTCTCCATGTTAATGGAGAAATATGGTTTTTGACTTTTGTTTAACCTAAACACATTGCTAATGGCACTATCTACATGTTTATAGTTTAAGTATTGATATTTGCACGGTTTAGCACTGAAAACAGCCTGTTTATGTACATTTTTGCAATGCCAGTAAAAAATTGGTGCCGTCCGTAAATTTTGGACGTTTTGCCAGTAAATTTCCCTCCGGGAGGTTGGCAACACTGACCTCCGAGCATTAACCCTTGAATCCACCCCTACCCACCTCCGAGCACTAACCCTTGGTTCCACCCATACCCACCTCCGAGCACTAACCCTTGGTTCCACCCATACCCACCTCCGAGCACTAACCCTTGGTTCCACCCATACCCACCTCCGAGCACTAACCCTTGGTTCCACCCATACCCACCTCCGAGCACTAACCCTTGGTTCCACCCATACCCACCTCCGAGCACTAACCCTTGGTTCCACCCATACCCACCTCCGAGCACTAACCCTTGGTTCCACCCCTAACCACCTCCGAGCACTAACCCTTGGTTCCACCCATACCCACCTCCGAGCACCGACCCTTGGTTTCACCCATACCCACCTCCGAGCACTAACCCTTGGTTCCACCCATACCCACCTCCGAGCACTAACCCTAGGTTCCACCCATACCCACCTCTGAGCACTAACCCTTGGTTCCACCCATACCCACCTCCAAGCACTAACCCTAGGTTCCACCCATACCCACCTCTGAGCACTAACCCTTGGTTTCACCCATACCCACCTCCGAGCACTAACCCTTGGTTCCACCCATACCCACCTCCGAGCACTAACCCTTGGTTCCACCCCTACCCACCTCCGAGCACTAACCCTTGGTTCCACCCATACCCACCTCCGAGCACTAACCCTTGGTTCCACCCATACCCACCTCCGAGCACTAACCCTTGGTTCCACCCCTAACCACCTCCGAGCACTAACCCTTGGTTCCACCCATACCCACCTCCGAGCACCGACCCTTGGTTTCACCCATACCCACCTCCGAGCACTAACCCTTGGTTCCACCCATACCCACCTCCGAGCACTAACCCTAGGTTCCACCCATACCCACCTCTGAGCACTAACCCTTGGTTCCACCCATACCCACCTCCAAGCACTAACCCTAGGTTCCACCCATACCCACCTCTGAGCACTAACCCTTGGTTTCACCCATACCCACCTCCGAGCACTAACCCTTGGTTCCACCCATACCCACCTCCGAGCACTAACCCTTGGTTCCACCCCTACCCACCTCCGAGCACTAACCCTTGGTTCCACCCATACCCACCTCCGAGCACTAACCCTTGGTTCCACCCCCTACACAGCTTCTAGTACAGCCCCTTCTAGAAAATATAGAGCCAAGTATAATTTTGTAGTGGAATGTATGGAATTTGGTTATGAAAACAAGAAAAGCAATAAAATAGAACCCCCACAGCCAGCAGCAATAGATCCCCCCCCCCCCCAGTAGCAGCAAACGATCTCCTAGCAGCCAGCATCAATAGACTCTCTAGCAACCAGAAACTGCAGACCTCTCACTAAAAAATCGATTCCTCCCAGCAACAATTAACCCCCAGTATCAAAAGATCCTCCACCAGCAACAATAGATTGCCATACAAAAATATATATCCTTCAGCAACAATAGATCCCCCAGCAGCCAGCATCAGTGAGGCCTCCGGCACCCCTTGCCATGGCATACATTCAGTGCTGGAGGTGCCGGAACTGCGTTCCCCCACGTTCCCGCTGAAAAAAAGCCCTGAGTTTGGTGGAGGATTGATCCATCCTTTAAAGGGATCAAAGGCGATTTAGGTCCTTGCGACATAAAGCGATCCGGTAAGAAGCAAAAATTGCCTACTTTTACCAAGAGCACAAAATTGGAGCACAAAAGCACTTTGAAGATTCTATTTATTTATTTATTTACTATCACGGACTATTTCACCAGTTGCACCAATAATTTTATATATTAAGGATTTTACTGTCAGCCATATGCGATTTTATGCAAATCCAGTAATTTAATTATTTATATTTTATCACCATTGTCACATTTATGATTTAAATCATCACCTGAGTCACAATATATATTACTACAGTGCGTATATTATTTGGTATATTTTATCATTTTATTAGGTATCATAAACTATTTATACATTGGTTACACATTTTTGATACAGATACTATTTATATCACTTATCTTGAATATATATTTATTTATCATCACAAGATATCCACACAAGCCCTCTATATTACCAGCGCTCATTATTTTCATTTGTTTTAACATTTATATCCAATGATGTCCCTGTCACCTGCGCGGCACGGTGATCACCGCACACACATGGACGGGTCTGATGATAGAACAGGAGGGCTCGGGGTCATAGGGAGTAATGGCTGATATGCCAAGACCCCGCCTCCAGTCTGGCCCCTGTACCCTCCTCCTGGGGGTGCCATGAACACAATGAGGGGAATTTACTAAGACTGGAGAAGCCAAAATCTGAAGCAACCAATCAGCTTCTAACTTTTATTTTCAAAGCTTTACCTGAACAAGCTGAAGCTAGAAGCTGATTGGTTACTATGCACAGCAGCTCCACATTCTGTCTGCTCCAGTCTTAGTAAATTCCCCCATTGCTGATCTTTAGGTTTTGGTGCACAACCGGCGCTCCCATCCCTGGCGCTCCCATCCCTGGCGCTCCCATCCCTGGCGCTCCCAACCCTGGTGCTCCCATCCCTGGCGCTCCCAACCCTGGTGCTCCCATCCCTGGTGCTCCCATCCCTGGTGCTCCCATCCCTGGCGCTCCCAACCCTGGCGCTCCCATCCCTGGTGCTCCCAACCCTGGCGCTTCCATCCCAGGCGCTCCCATCCCTGGCGCTCCAATCCCTGGTACTCCTATCCCGGCGCCTCAATCCCGGCGCTCCCATCCCTGATGCTCCCATCCCGGCGTTCCCATCCTTCTCTATCTAAAGAAGTGTAAAAAGTATCCAATCCATCCAACTACATCACAAATGATACAATAAAATTGTAACAATCAGAATTTACTGTAATCATATATAGAAGACGATCACCTGACCTCCGGACATCGGGAGCCGGATTACCGACATTCCCAGCTGGATATGACGTCATCACAAATCACCCCTCCCCCCCAACACATTTCCCCCAGAATACGACTTCCTCAGGAGAAGTGTCTGCGCTGTCATCTGGGTAACTTAATATCCAAAATATGCCCCCCCCCCTCCCCCTTCCATTCACAATTACCCTTCAATCTCCCAAAATCATCGAATACCTCCAGAGGAAGAAACCTTACAATCAATTTGTATGGCAATTACAACTTACCCCCAACTTCATGTATCTAATACCCCGGGGGTACCGAGCCCCTGAAGCAGTGATGGTGAACCTTGGCACCACAGATGTTTTGGAACTTCATTTCCCATGATGCTCCACTACACTGCAGAGTGCACGAGCATCATGGGAAATGTAGTTCCAAAACATCTGGGATGCCGAGGTCCCCCATTACTGACCTAAAGGGGAGAGTTGTAGATGACGCCGCAGTCTACCACATTGGTGTGGATGTAATTTAACAGTGGATGGGATAAAGAATCCTTTTTATACGCCTGGAGAAGACGGATTACACCCACAAGAGTCATCCAATAACCGTACACAAGAGGATCTGCTGGAAAACAGTATCATAAGGCAGCTCCCCCTTGTGGCCATAATGCAGTAATTTCCTGAAAATGCTTCAATCAGGAAAGTACCCCATTTTGGCCACTAGATGGAGCTGACGCTCATAGGAAATACACATATTAGAAAGATTACGGCAATTATTTGCAACGACAATGCGAATGCTTGAGGCAATCACACAAACACATAACATTGTAATTGTTATTATAGATACGTATTGATACATTGTCCTCATTATAGATCTGCAGAGTATTGCTCAGTGATAACTAGGAATTACTATATGTATGGAGATTTCTAGTTGTATCTATAGAAGGTCTTATGATGTGGACTGAATGTTCCTGGATGTGTGGAGCCCCCACACCATACAACCCCCCCATGGGAACTTACCTCTCCTCCTCCATCCACCAGCAGCACACAGACAATGAGAGCCCCCAAGATCAGCAGAGTCCTCATAACTGCACCCCGATCCTCACTACAGCAACAAGACAGAAAGATGTACAATGTGTGACCCCCACCTTCTGTATACTGAACAGTGCTGATAACAGTTCTTATATACCTCCTATCCCCTCCCCCTCCCCTCTTCCTGGTACTGGCCAGCTGCGGGATTCGAACCTACAGATGAGGCAACATTCTTCCCTGTTCTACTTTCACATCATCTTCTTCTGTTTTTTTACTGCTGATATTTAGTTATTTTCTATGAATGTATTATTCCGGATATTTCTATAGAACTGACAATTTACACAGAATTATTATTTATTTATTTTTTTTGAGTTAACCACTTGCCACCCACCTTATAGCCGATATACAGCTTCAGTGTAGCTAAAGCCACGCCGATGCAGCCTCCTCAGTGTCCTAATCAGCTACACCAGTGCAGCCTCCTCAGTGTCCTAATCAGCCACCTCAGTGCAGCCTCCTCAGTGTCCTAATCAGCCACCCCAGTGCAGCCTCCTCAGTGTCCTTATCAGTCACCCCAGTGCAGTTTTCTCAGTGCCCTGATCCATCACACCATTGTAGCCTCCTCAGTGCCCTGATCAGACACACCAGTGCAGCCATGCCAATGCCCTGATCAGCCACACCAGTGCAGCCATGCCAATGCCCTGATCAGCCACACCAGTGCAGCCATGCCAGTGCCCTGATCAGTCACACCAGTGCAGCCATGTCAGTGCCCTAATCAACCCCCTAATCAACCAAGCCAGTGCACCCTCCTCAGTGTCCTAATCAGACACCCCAGTGCAGCCTCCTCAGTGTCCTAATCAGCCACCCCAGTGCAGCCTCCTCAGTGTCCTAATCAGCCACCCCAGTGCAGCATCCTCCGTGTCCTAATCAGCCACCCCAGTGCAGCCTCCTCAGTGTCCTAATCAGTCACCCCAGTGCAGCCTCCTCAGTGTCCTAATCAGTCACCCCAGTGCAGCCTCCTCAGTGTCCTAATCAGCCACCCCAGTGCAGCCTCCTCAGTGTCCTAATCAGCCACCCCAGTGCAGCCTCCTCTGTGTCCTAATCAGCCACCCCAGTGCAGCCTCCTCAGTGCCCTAATCAGCCACCCCAGTGCAGCCTCCTCAGTGTCCAAATCAGCCATGCTAATGCAGCCTCCTCACTTTGCTGATCAGCCACGCCCGAGCAGATTCCTCAGTCCCCTGATCAACCATGCCAATGCACCCACTTCAGTGTGCTGATCAGCCACATCAGTGCAGCCTCCTCAGTGTGCAGATCAGCCATGCCAGTGCAGCCTCCTCAGTGTCCTGATCAGCCACTCAAGAGCAACATCCTCAGTGTCCTGATTACCCATGCTAGTGCAACCTCCTCAGTCAGTGTGCTGATCAGCCATGCCAGTGCAGCCTCCCCAGTGTGCTAATTAGTCACACCACTGCAGCCTCCTCAGTGTCCTGATCAGCTACTCAAGAGCAGCATCTTCAGTGTCCTGATCAGCCACGCAGTGCAGCCTCCTCAGTGTCCTCATCAGCCACGCTAGTGAAGCATCCTCAATAAGTGTGATGATCAGCCATGCCAGTGCGGCCTCCTCAGTGCCCTGATCAGCCACATCTGTTCCAGTGTCACCATCACAGCAGTATGCCAGCCATGTACAAAACCTTTTTTACACAAGCGAGAAGGCAAATCCTGAGCATGACAGATAAGAGCAGCAGGGAGCTCACACTGTCTGATTTGGATTCAGAGTACGAACCCATGGGTTGTCAGAGTCATGAAAAGTAGCAGAAAGCATTTGGTTGTGTCATTCTTGGGATGTCAATGCTGTTTGTTAGAAATATCTTATAAATTGGTATCTTTGTTTAAAAAAATAAAAAAATAAATGTTTTCATTTTCATTTTCTTTCCACATTTTTTCAAAAACTTGTGCAAAAAAAAAAAAAAATGGCATGTTCAAAAGACTCATTATGCCTCAAAGAAAATGCGTTGGGCTGTTTGCTGCCTGAAATGTGGTCATTTTGTGGGTGTTTCCACAATCCTGATGTTCCAGGGCCCCCAAAAATGTGATAGGCAGTCAGCAAATTAGATGTGTAATTTATGTGCCTTGAAAGTCAAAAGGTGCTCCTTGGATGTTGGGTCTCTGTATGTGGCTAGGCTGTGAAAAAATCCCATACATGTGGTATCGTCATACTCATACAGAATGTATTTTGGGGTGTCATTCTTGTACATGCTGGTTTTTTTTAGAAATAACTTTTTAAAGCCACAACTTTGTGTAAAAAAAAAAATGTGTCATTATTCAGGAAATTAGATGCGCAATTTATGTGCCTTGAAAGCCAAAAGGTGCTCCTTGGATTTTGGAACCCTATGGCAAAAATTCAAATTTGTTGTTATTTTTTTTTTTTATTTATATAGCAAAAAAATAAAAAACCCCGGTGGTGATTAAATACCGCCAAAAGAAAGCTCTATTTGTGTGGAAAAGTGTGACAGCGCTGACAACTGAAAATTGGCCTGGGCAGAAAGGGGGTGTAAGTGAGCAGTATTGGAGTTACAGAATATGTAAACCCAACATTTCATATTCCTGATATGTGGCTGCTGTATTGCTGTATTGCTTCCTTTGTCTATAATCCCTGGTGTTCCTGGCAGTCTCTCTGCGTTCCTATTAAAAACTGACCACACTAGGTGTGAGAGCACAGTATGGCCAGTTTTCTAGCTGTGCTGGGAACTCAGCCTGCTATCCTCCAATGTATTAAGAGGCTGGGTGAAACCTCATGAGTCAGAGGCTGCCACGTCGCTCTTTTGCTCTCCTCCAATGATCAGACTTGTCCTGACACACCCCCCCCCCCCCCGCACAGCCAATCACTGGGAAGTTCAGTGGACAGTTGTTACTCCTCCCTAGCTCTTATGCAGCTGAAAAAAGAGGGAATGTGATCACTCGCACATGGATGAAAGCTGGATTTTATGTCCTCGCTGACTTCTGTTGGGATCTACAAAATGCTCTGACGGAAGCTGATCATTATACTGTGGTATCATCCCTCCCTAGAATAAATGTTATTCATTCACACCCCCTCTCTGGGGGCCTTTTAGGTGGGCTTTAATTCCTGGGAGGTGGCTGGGCTTTTCTATCATGTGACGGCTGCGATTGGCTCTTACAGTCCCATCCCGCCAATCAGAGGACATGGCTGAGAGCCTTCAGCAACAGCTTGGTCAGTGTGTTGGGAGCGCACTTTCAGCAAACACCCTCGGGCCACCCTGGATGCATATGTGGGGGTAGCTGAACATTACCGCACACTTTTTCTGCTATCACATCTATACATTACATGTTCGGTAAGAGGCTAGGATACGAAGAGATGATTCTGATTGGTTACTGAATTCTGTACATTGTCTTAATAAAGCCCAACACCCGACACATGAAAAAACACACACAGATGATCTAGAGGAAGGCAAAAAAAAACAGCAAAGCGTGATACAATTTGCTCCAGCAGGGAAAAAAAATTTGGGGGGTTGATTAAAATAATAATAGAATAAAAATGATTTTAAAAGCCATGTATATTTCATATTATGCATATGAGGTTCTGAACAGGACAGGATCCATCTTGTTTTTAAGGTGAAAGAAGGTTCATATATGTCTTGTTGCAAAATGTCTCTTACAAGTTTACAAAGGGTCTATGGTTTCAACAAAGATCTTTGTATTTTTTTTAAAATCATAAATAAGAGGCCTTTTTGACATCTCTATCAGATAAGACTTAGTCAGTCTGACCAGATGTTAAGGGGATGGTAGTGCCAGTCTGTCTATAAGTATTTAACAATAGACAATGGCTCAGTGTTTTTCATCAGACATTTTAAAATGAGAACTATATAAGTTTTTTTAAAGATACATTATTATATGTGAGAAGATATTGGCCATAATTATGTCATTATATTATGTAAGGCATATACTTATATATTTAGGAACATTATATCACATTTTGGGTTTATATTCTCATAGTAGTAATCTTACTTAGACTTAAAACTAAAGTGAATACTAATTACTTCATGTTAAGGCATGTGGTAGGAGTGTTTATATAAGAATTGTCTTAGTCTAGTCTAAGTGCTCAAGGTGTTGTAAATCCTACAGGCCAGACATCTTAATTTACAGTGTAAGACACAGACAAGTGATTTAATGGGCTTTCACTAGCCATAGGTCAATAAGGTCACTTGCAAATAGTAGGCCATTGTATGTTGTGACGTATGTTAAATACAAAATCTAATGAACAGTGCAATACTGCCTCCTGTAGACGAAATACCAGGTGCAGTCTTGAGATAATTTTAGATATTCCAATATAAAAATATTATATTGTGTTAAATAATATAATTATTGAAATGGCATTACTTGCCAAGGTGAATGATGGAGATACAGATGGACATTTATGTATGTACTGGGAGTCTGAACAAAGTTTTATGTTGTGTTTTATGATTACTCTTACATATAGAGAAATACTCCTTTAATTTTATTATACCAAGTATTGGGTTAATTATCGAAAGAGGTGTGTCTATGACCTCACCAGTTTAGGTATAGAATATCCCGACCAATTGGGATAATGTTTCATCCCTCTGGGTTTTACTTATGGTAATTTTTATAGCTCTTTGTTCTTACCATATAAAAGACCAACTCAGATGAGAGATAGGACACACATTACACTGCCCATCAGACAATACACTTACATCACACGCACTATTACATTACTCGATAGACTCATCAAGACATACTCCATCTTGTCCATCATTCATCTGAAACTTGAAGGGAAGCCACCATCTTAAGACTGGCATCCATCTTAGGACTCTGGTAACGCCCATTTGAAGCTAGCGGCCATCTTAAGTGTGGTAAATATGCCTTGCTATGTTATTTGATTTTATTCAACAATTGTTTATTCTTTCCTTATATGTTTTATATTGCATATTTAAGGGTAATGAGATTACAGTCCCAGCCGTATAAACCATGGTAGATTTTTCTCTAAATAGCTGATTTTTGTTTTTATACATTTTTATTAATATCAGATTAAGTGCATTATTTGCAATTTTAAGTCTTCCGTTTTGCATGGCTTATTCTCACTCATCTGCAGTGAGTGACTTTCGGCTATGCATTGCGCAGACCATTGTAGTCTGTTTATATAGAACATTTATTTATGGCTTATGCTATACCTGGGAAGAAATGGTAATCTTGCTTTCGTTTTACTTTCACTTTCATTTTGTTTCAGTTTCACTTTCATTATTGAGCTAAACATCACATTGCATTGATTGTTTGAAATTGGTAGTTTATTTATAGTTATTTGTTTTGTGTCATTTCTTGTTTGATCATATATTGTGATTTACATGTCTTGAGAATAAATATTTTATATATATTCCATACCGTAGACTGTACTCACTAAGATTGGTATATGCTTTTAAAAAGAAATTAATCAATTAAAAATAATTCACGACATTGATTTATGGCAATAGGTGAAGACTCTCCTTTTTCACAGATCTTTGCTTATTAACCATAAATAAATACACTGCTATATTCAGAGCAGTATAAATATTCTGACATAATTAAGTACGAGCGCGAGATATTTATTATTAAATATTCTTACACTACATTTTCACACCTCTTACTGTGAAGAAACCTTTCCGTGTTTGGGGAATAAATCTCTTTTCCTCCAGACATAAAGAGCGCCCCCTTGTCCTCCGTGATGACCTTAAAGTGAACAACCCAACACTGAGGAGTTAACTAAATGGACTCCTTATGTATTTATACATGGTGATCATATCCCCCCTTATGCATTTCTATATGGTGATCATATCCCCCCTTATGTATTTATACATGGGGATCATATCCCCCCCTTATGTATTTATACATGGAGATCATATCCCCTTATGTATTTATACATGGTAATCATATCCCCCACCTTATGTATTTATACATGGAGATCATATCCCCCCTTATGTATTTATACATGGAGATCATATCCCCTCCCCCTTATGTATTTATACATGGAGATCATATCCCCCATTATGTATTTATACATGGAGATCATATCCCCCCTTATGTATTTATACATGGTGGTCATATCCCCCCCCTTATGTATTTATACATGGTGATCATATCCCCCCTTATGTATATATACATGTTGATCATACCCCCCCCCCCTTATGTATTTATACATGGTGATCATATCCTCCCTTATGTATTTACAGTGCCTTGCGAAAGTATTCGGCTGTAAGATTCTGGTACCTTCGGTACCCTTCCAGCCCATTTCTTCCGCATTGCGTCCCACCTTTTCAGCTAGGTGGAACGCATATACCTGCCTATCTCTTTAAGCCGCATGACATCATCACTAGGCGCCGCTCTGAGCGGCTATTTCAATCGGCGGCTTTCACTCACAAGGTGTTCGTGCAAACCGCTTGTTATACAGCCTTGTCTGACTCTGCCAAAGCCTCCAGCTATTTCCCCAGTATCTGGATAGACCGGAGTCTCGCTACTTGATCCTGTATCTCGCTACTGATCCTGTATCTCGCTACCTGATCCTTATCTCATTACCGGACCCCTCATCTCTCTAAACCAACTAGTGATAAGTACCCCACAGGGGATTCCTTCCTATCAACTTACACTATCTACTCTTGCATACTAAAGACTGTTGCTATCTATGCATTACTATTTCTATCATCTGCACTGTTACATAGATTGCTAGCTCTTGAGTCTACTACCATCTATATCCTTGCACTGAGTTAGCAATTCCTGTACACTTCATCTGCTGTCCCCTACCACCTGTTATTTGTACATGATTGCTAACCTATCTGCATACTATCTATCACCATCTGCTAACACTCCTGAACATTACTATTGAGTGCCTATCATTGCTATCACTACTCACGCCTGTCCTTTCAGCACATCACCTCTATACTATCGTATACAACCTATCACTCCAGGAACATCTTATCTGAGTGTCTGTATATTTGCATGCTGAGGCAGGCTGGGCCACAATGATGAGTCTGGAGAGTTGGATATGGTGATTCAACACATCTCTACACGACTACTGAGTGGAAATTCTGCAGCTGCAAATCCAGTTCACTAAACAAACGCCGGAGCGTTACAGTTTGCACGAACCTGGAAAAAAAAATGGATTCAGCAGAATTAGCCACTCATGTGATACAACTAACACAAAAGGTAGATGCATTAATCCTTTCCCTTGCCGAAGTGAAAAATGAAAATCAGACTTTGAGACAGCAGATAGCCCGTGTTTCACAGCTCACTGCTGCTCAACCTCGTGAGCCCAAAATAAACCCTCCTCTAGTGTTTACAGGTGATCGGAAAAAATTTAGTGAATTTAAAAACGCATGTCAATTGCTTTTTAATTTAAAACCTCGTTAAATGATTGATTAATATAGCGACTTGCATCCTCCCTCCTCTTTCTCTTCCCATTTCCTTCTCCCCTTCATCTCTCCCCCCCTCTCCCCCCCCTCTACCATCCTCACCTTCCTCCACCACTCTTCTGCCTCCTCCCCCCCTCCACCCCCCCCCCCAACCTGTTCCCCCTCCCTCCCCCCCTCCCCCCCCCCATTGTTACCTATCCTCCTCCCTTCCACGGCCTTCTCCCCCCCTTCTCCTCACTTCCCTTCCCACGTGTCTCCTTCCTCCTATCCACATCGCCTTCCTATTCTGCTCCTTATCTCTTCCCTCTCCCCCTCTCATCTTAACTCCCCCCCCCCCTCATCCCCCCCCTCCTTCTCTCTCTCTCTCTCTCTCTCTCTCCCTCTCCTTCCCCCCCCCTCCCTCCTCCACCTCGTTCCCTCCCTCTTCTTCTTCTTCTTCTTCTTCTCTTTCTCTCTTCCTCACCCCCCCCCCCCTCACCCCTCCCCCCCTCCCCCCCCCCCTCAACTTTGAAATAGACTAATTTAAGAAATGAGTACAATATGCAAAACCCTATTGTTTGCTTGTTTTACTTAGTCATGGATGTATAGAATGTTAGTACGCTGTACGTCTCACTCGATGTTACTGTTATCTCAATGCTATGATCTGCAATGTTTTCTGTATAACCCTGTTCTTGAAAAATCTCAATAAAAATTTAATGTTCAAAAAAAAAAAAAATTTAAAACCTCGTACTTACACTACAGACCAAACTAAAGTCTGCACCACTATCTCATATTTGTTGGGTGATCCACGGGCTTGGGCAGACTCTCTCTTTGAGAACAATGACCCTCTTCTTAACTCCTATCCTTTATTCTTAGCAGAACTCGCTAGCTTATATGAAGACCCAAATAGGCAGAGTACTGCTGACAGCCAATTGAGGGCTTTAAAACAAGGAAGGAGACCTGTTGAAGACTTCGTAGCAGAGTTCAAAAGATGGACCCTTGATTCAGGGTGGAATGATGCATCTTTGCGAACCCAGTTCAGACTCGGGTTATCAGAAGCCGTTAAAGACGAGCTCGCCCGAGCGGATTTACCTGGCACTTTGGATGCCTTAATACAACTCAGCATCAATATTGACAGGCGACTGCGAGAAAGAAAGGCTGAGAAAATGGGAGTACCATTATCCAATCCTTCTTGGGTTTCGCCCGTTGACCCTACTCCTATGGAGGTAGGAACCATACGCCCACCATTATCGTCTACTGAATGAGCCAGGGGAAGATCTGAAAATCTCTGCATGTACTGCGCCTCCCCGGATCATTTGATAAGCGTCTGTCCCCTTGTCCGCAAAAAAGAGGGTGAGTGTTCACATGTCTTGCTGGGGGGATTAACGACTTCTTTTTCTAATCCCTATCTTTTTATTCATTTGACCTTACAGTGGGACCACAATAGGATCACCACCAAGGCTATGATCGACACAGGATCTTGTGGGAACTACATTGACACTAGTTTTGTTGCTTTAAATAAAATACCTATTATTTCAAAATCTAAACCTGTCTCTGTTAGTTTTATTAACAGTATTCCGTTATCTTCTGGTCCAATTACCAATCAGACACAAGCACTCCTTGCTACTGCTAACGAGTCTCATGCTGAGACCACCACTTTTGATGTATTACCTTCACCACATTTTCCCATTATTTTGGGACTTCCCTGGTTACACATACATCAACCAACCATTGATTGGAAAACACGGACTCTAACCTTCCCCTCTCACTACTGCGAGACCACGTGTAACCTCCAATCATATAAAAAAATCCTGTCCATGGTGTCAGATGAAATTTCACCACCACCATGTTATCAGGATCTATCAGAAGTCTTCCTTGAGAAAAATGTTCAAGTATTGCCTCCCCATAGGGACTACGATTGTTCTATTGATCTACTCCCTAATAGTAAACTACCTTTCAGTCATGTTTATCCTCTTTCTCAGGATGAACTTTCTCATCTTAAGGAATACTTGGATGAGAATTTAGCGAAAGGATTTATTAGACCCTCTACTTCTTCCACAGCTGCAGGACTTTTCTTTGTCCGCAATAAGGATTTAAGTCTCAGGCCTATTATTGACTATAGGCAATTAAATACCATTACGATAAAGGATCGCTATCCTTTGCCTCTCATTCCCGAACTCATTGAACAAGTGCGCGGAGCTACCTACTTTTCAAAATTGGACCTAAAAGGGGCATACAACCTCATCCGAATCCGTAATGGGGACGAATGGAAAACGGCATTCAGAACTAGATACGGATTATTCGAATATCTAGTGATGCCTTTTGGGTTGTGTAATGCTCCCGCAGCATTTCAGCGATTCATAAATGACATCTTCAGAGACTTACTTGATGTTTGTGTTGTGGTATATCTGGATGATATACTCATTTATTCTCAGTCCTTGTCCGAACATGTAAGACATGTAAGACTTGTGCTATCCAGATTACTCGCACACAATTTATACGTAAAATTGAAAAAATGCCTATTTCATAAGGAAGAAGTACTATTCCTAGGATACATCATATCTAAGAACGGTATCAAGATGGATATGAGCAAGATATCGTGTATACTGGATTGGCCTGTACCAACAACTCGTAAGGCATTACAACGATTCCTTGGATTTTCAAACTTCTATAGGAAGTTCATCAAGAATTTCTCTTCTATTGTGAGACCGCTCACACAACTTACAAGTGTAAAGAAACCATTCAAATGGTCTGAAGAAGCAAATAAAGCTTTCCGCTTGTTAAAATCAAGCTTAACTTTTGCTCCCATACTACGCCATCCAGACCCATCCCTCCAATACATCCTGGAGGTAGATGCGTCAAATATGGCTTTAGGAGCAGTTCTTTCCCAACGACCAACGAATACTTCACCACTCCACCCAGTTGCTTTTTTCTCTAAATCACTAAGTAGCCCAGAGGTGAATTACCCAGTGGGTGAAAAAGAGTTGCTTGCCATAAAACTGGCACTAGAAAATTGGCGACATTTACTTGAAGGTACTCGATTGCCAATACTCATATATACAGATCATAAGAATCTCCAATACCTTCAGACCAACAAGACTCTTTCCCACCGGCAGGTACGTTGGTCATTATTCTTCCTAAGATTCAACTTCCTAGTGACCTACACGCCTGCAGACAAAAACAAAAAAGCGGATGCGCTATCACGGCTAACCGAAGATAACTGCGCCGAAATCCCTTCACTTCCTATAATACCCCATGACCGTATTATTGGTGTTGTTCGTTCCTTGAAGGAAGAGATTCTGCACAGTATAGGACTGGATTCACCACAACCACAACTAAGTGCTGATGCAGAAGGCTTCCTCTACTTTAACGACAAACTCTACATACCTCCTGGTATGCGTACCAAGATCTTGGAATTATCACATGACGTACCTATGGCAGGACATATGGGTATGACTAAGACATTCAATTTGCTCACCAGGCAATTTTGGTGGCCTGATATGAAGACGTCTGTACAAAAATTTGTTTCCTCATGTGACATCTGTGCAAGGTCCAAAATTGACACTACAAAACCATCTGGTCTACTTTGCAGTCTACCAATACCCAAAGTTCCATGGGAAGTTGTGTCCTTAGACTTTATAGTAGAATTACCACCTTCCAAAGGATTTACTACCATTCTAGTGTCAGTGGACCATCTGACAAAGATGGCACATTTCATTTCTATTCGCAGACTACCTTCATCTAAGGAAACAGCGGAATTACTAGTGAAACATGTGTTCAAGCTACATGGAATTCCAAAGACTCTTTTATCTGACCGAGGTTCACAGTTCATCTCCAAGTTTTGGCAAGCTCTATGTCATATACTACGAATTGAGCGAAAACTTACTTCTCCCTACCACCCTCAGACCAATGGACAAACTGAAAGAGTCAACCAGTGCATTGAGCAATATTTGCGTTGCTACACCTCATACCTACAGGATGATTGGGTGGACCTCCTCCCTCTGGCAGAATTTGCTTACAATAACGCAACCCACAGTACTACTAAGCAAAGTCCATTCTACCTAAACTATGGGTTTCATCCCACACTTCTTCCACCAGCATCCTGCCATCAAGTAACCCAGTAGCCTCTGACTATCTTACCCAAATAAAAGACTCTCTGGGTTTACTTAACACCACCATCTCACATGCTCATAGCCAACAAAAAAGGTACTACGACCTCCGTAGAAGACCTTCTCCTCAATATGCTATTGGGGATCTCGTTTGGCTATCTACGAAAAACTTAAGGTTAAAGATCCCCAGTAAAAAGCTTGGGCCTTTGTTTCTAGGACCTTTCCCAATTGAGAAGCTCATTTGGAGAGCTGCAGTTCAACTCACCTTACCGGCAGATCTTAAAATACACCCCATCTTTCACGTGTCGCTACTGAAACCACATGTTCCCAACCAAGGAATAAGGCCTACCATCTCGCCTCCACCTCCAGTAAAAGTTGAGGGCGGAGAAGAATTTGAGATTAAGGAGATTTTGGATTCTCGTATCCACAGAGGGAAACTCCAATATCTCATAAGATGGAAAAACTATGGACCCCAAGACGACACCTGGTTGGATACTTCTGACGTTCACGCTCCCAGGCTTATACGAAGGTTCCACTCCAAATACCTGGAGAGACCAGTGCTATGGGCCTTCCGGAGCCGGCCTTAAGGGGGGGGTACTGTAAGATTCTGGTACCTTCGGTACCCTTCCAGCCCATTTCTTCCGCATTGCGTCCCACCTTTTCAGCTAGGTGGAACGCATATACCTGCCTATCTCTTTAAGCCGCATGACGTCATCACTAGGCGCCGCTCTGAGCGGCTATTTCAATCGGCGGCTTTCACTCACAAGGTGTTCGTGCAAACCGCTTGTTACACAGCCTTGTCTGATGCTGCCGAAGCCTCCAGCTATTTCCCCAGTATCTGGATAGACCGGAGTCTCGCTACTTGATCCTGTATCTCGCTACTGATCCTGTATCTCGCTACCTGATCCTTATCTCATTACCGGACCCCTCATCTCTCTAAACCAACTAGTGATAAGTACCCCACAGGGGATTCCTTCCTATCAACTTGCACTATCTACTCTTGCATACTAAAGACTGTTGCTATCTATGCATTACTATTTCTATCATCTGCACTGTTACATAGATTGCTAGCTCTTGAGTCTACTACCATCTATATCCTTGCACTGAGTTATCAATTCCTGTACACTTCATCTGCTGTCCCCTACCACCTGTTATTTGTACATGATTGCTAACCTATCTGCATACTATCTATCACCATCTGCTAACACTCCTGAACATTACTATTGAGTGCCTATCATTGCTATCACTACTCACGCCTGTCCTTTCAGCACATCACCTCTATACTATCGTATACAACCTATCACTCCAGGAACATCTTATCTGAGTGTCTGTATATTTGCATGCTGAGGCAGGCTGGGCCACAATGATGAGTCTGGAGAGTTGGATATGGTGATTCAACACATCTCTACACGACTACTGAGTGGAAATTCTGCAGCTGCAAATCCAGTTCACTAAACAAACGCCGGAGCGTTACATCGGCCCCCTTGAACTTTTCGACCTTTTGCCACATTTCAGACTTCAAACATAAAGATATAAAACTGTAATTTTTTGTGAAGAATCAACAACAAGTGGGACACAAGCATGAAGTGGAACAGAATTTATTGGATATTTCAAAGTTTGTTTACAAATAAAAAACTGAAAAATTGGGCGGGCAAAATTATTCAGCCCCTTTACTTTCAGTGCAGCAAACTCTCTCCAGAAGTTCAGTGAGGATCTCTGAATGATCCAATGTTGACCTAAATGACTAATGATTATAGATAGAATCCACCTGTGTGTAATCAAGTCTCCGAATAAATGCATCGGGGTCCCTGGGTGTTACATGGAGCATCACTGGTATGAAAGGGAATCGGGTTCACCAGGTGTGCCATGGGGAAGCAGAGTCACCAGGTTTGACATGGAGTATAGGGGTCACCGGGTGTAACAGGAGTTCGGGGTCACCAGGTGTGCCATGAGGAATTGGGGTCCCTGGGTGTGCCATGGGGAATTGGGGTCCCCAAGTGTGACACGGAGGAACATCAAGGTCCCCAGGTGTGACATGGAGGAACATCAGAGTCCCCAGGTGTGACATGGAAAAACATCAGTGTGGCAAACACAGCCACTGTATATTGTCCTTCGTATATGCATTATGTTCATTGCATGCATATACCTTTAAGAACCAAGTGTTTGGAGTGTTCATTTATGTGGAGAGAGTGAGAACTCTTTCACTTGGGACTATCATATGTCTGAGCAGTGTCCCTCAGGAGATGGGTGGGGGTTTGTTATTGTTAAATACCTGCCTCCTATTGTCCTATTGTTTCTGTCTGGCAGAGTAAGGTATTATGGGATGTTAAGCCTTGTGTGTGTAATGTCTCGAAGAGGGAGGGGTTTTGTCTGAGTGTAAATCCCTGTGTTTTTCAATAAACAAGGCAGTCTAGTTTTGACCTCCAAGCCATGTGCCGTCTGGTTAGTGGAGGGTTGGGAATATTATACGCTACCAGGATTATTGTATGCTATACCTGCCTATTTGGATTATTACCTGTTTTCCTGTCTATCAGCGGAGACCCTGTAGATTGAACTACTTCTCCGCTACAATTGGTGGCAAGCGACGGCAATGCAAACCGCACAGCAGATCCACGATCGGCAGTAACTACCGAACAAAGAGGAGAGGCAGCAGCACAACGGAACGAGCCATTTGGATAAAACCAGCATTCGGGAAATATGTCAAAGTATACGAACGCTTGGTGAATGGAGGTGAACTATGCAGCATTGAAAATAACTATATTGAAGGAATTATTGCGAGCTAGAGGAGGGAAACGCCAGCCGCAAAACAAAAGCGACCCTTGTAGCAGAGCTCATGGAGGGAGACAGAGCAAACCCTGCAGCGGGCCCACAGGAGGCAGAACGCAGCGAATTTGACAAGGAACTACAGAGCAGACTGGCCTACTACCCAGAGCCCCACTCAAGAGAAATACTGGACCGGCTGATGGCGGACGTTCAGGAATACCTGGTGGTCAAACACCAAGCAAGTCAGCGAGCCGGGGAGAGAGCTCCAACGCCTGTCCACATTACCCAGGGGAAGCCCAAAATACCGTACCAGGCATTTAAAAACTTCACGGACACGGAGGGAGAAATAGATGGGTATTTGCAAGACTTCGAGAGGCTGTGCCAGTTGCATAACATTGACCCAGAGGATCAGGTACAGGTATTGGCTGGGAAATTGTCTGGCCGGGCGGCCGATGCGTATCGGGCAGTCCCTAATGCCGACATCCGGGACTAACAGAAAGTTAAGCAGGCGATTTTGACCAGGTATGCCATCACCTCCGAGGCATACCGACTCCAATTCTGGGATCTTAAAAAGCAGGACCAAGATTCCCACACTGAGTTTGCCCATCGTTTGCACAGGGCGGCCACCGGATGGTTAGATGCAGCACAAGCCACTTCACGAGAGGATGTCTTGCAATTATTATTGTTGGAGCAGTTTTTCCAGAGACTACCTCAAGAAATGCAGCTCTGGGTAAGGGACCGTAAACCTTGCACCCTTCCAGAGGCTGCCAAATTAGCAGATGAGCACCAAGACACTAGACGGGAACAACGACCACCGCCTAGGGTAGTTGCCCAGCAACCCTATCACCGACCAGCCCTCACCGAACCAGCACACCCACGTTCAGGAGGAGGTAACAGTCAGTACCCCAGGTACCAATCACATGCCCATACCCAGTGCCATCTCTGCAACCAAATGGGGCACATACAGAAAGACTGTCCCCAGAATCGGCCTCGTCAGCCCTGGCTGAATCAGGGCTACACACCAGCACCTCGAGCCGCTGTACACTGTTACCAAGCAGCCCCTGCATTACAACCCTCCACAGCAATCCAAATGGAGGAACCCCTGGGCACCCTACACGAGGTTAACCCCATCCAAGCGGCATCAGACAATCGACAAAACCACCGACAAGCTGTTCACCTGGAGGGGAGACAACTAGAAGGGTTATGTGACTCTGGGGCAACCATCACGTTGGTCCGGAATCACCTTATTGCATCCAGACAACTCACTGGGGATTCTGTAGCTGTGCGAGTAGCAGGGGGAGCCATTTTCAAAGTTCCCACTGCGAAAGTACACCTGAATTGGGGAGCTGGGTCAGGGAATGTGGAGGTGGGCATGATGCAGGATTTACCCGCAGACGTTATTTTGGGCAAAGACCTGGCTGAGCTGACTTCAGCTTTTGTCCCCCAATCTACCATCCACGAAGCTTATTCGGTTGTTACCCGGCAACAGGCTCGCACCACAGGACCACTACTACCACAGACGGGGCGAACCTCCTCCAAACACCAGACACCCAGATACTCGTCCCGCAGTGGGGTACAGTGCCACAGGTGCAAACAGTTTGGGCACTATCGACGAGACTGTACCCAGAGCAGGAACCAAGCTGCGTGGATCCGACCAGGGTCACCCCCTTCAGCACAGACAACGGTCCCCTACTATCCCACAGAGGTTTCCCCAGTCGTACCCAGGTTCAAACACACAGAGGAGCAATGGGGTACCCTTTATGAAGCTGACCGGGTGCAAGCCGCTACGGAGAACCAACAGCATCATCTACAATCGGTCCAGTTAAATGGAATGCCCGCTCAAGGTCTCTGAGACACGGGAGCCACTCTCACCTTGGTCAAGCGACACCTGGTTCCAGATGCCGCCCGAACCGGAGGCTCAGCAGTGGTACGGATGGCAGGGGGAGCAGTACACCGACAACCCACTGCGAGGGTCCACTTGAATTGGGGTGCCGGGTCAGGTCTGATTGATGTGGGGCTGATACAGGAGCGTCCCACCGACATCTTACTGGGAAACGATCTAGGCCAGTTGGCCTCAGCGATCCTGCCAGTCCAGAGCCCCGGCCAATATCCCGGCGACCTAATGGCCTTCTGAGGTCCAGACGCTTCCATGTTTGGATTAAGAACAGTATTGAGCCCGGTTGTTGCACTGGAGTTTGGTGTTACAACCTTATGACTTTACTATTCACTACCGCCCCGGAAAACAGAATGGCCATGCTGACGGGTTATCGCGACAAACTGAACTGGAAAAATGATCTGTGAGTACTCCCCGGACATCCCCAAGCCGATCTGTTATGGATCAGACTGTTTATGCCGGCTTGGTTCTGGGGGAGCATTGTGGCAAACACAGCCACTGTATATTGTCCTTCGTATATGCATTATGTTCATTGCATGTGTATACCTTTAAGAACCAAGTGTTTGGAGTGTTCATTTATGTGGAGAGAGTGAGAACTCTTTCACTTGGGACTATCATATGTCTGAGCGGTGTCCCTCAGGAGATGGGTGGGGGTTTGTTATTGTTAAATACCTGCCTCCTATTGTCCTATTGTTTCTGTCTGGCAGAGTAAGGTATTATGGGATGTTCAGCTTTGTGTGTGGAATGTCTCGAAGAGGGAGGGGTTTTGTCTGAGTGTAAATCCCTGTGTTTTTCAATAAACAAGGCAGTCTAGTTTTGACCTCCAAGCCATGTGCCGTCTGGTTAGTGGAGGGTTGGGAATATTATACGTTACCAGGATTATTGTATGCTGTACCTGCCTATTTGGATTATTACCTGTTTTCCTGTCTATCAGCGGAGACTCTGTAGATTGAACTACTTCTCCGCTACAATCAGGGTCTCCGGGTATGACATGGAGGAACATCAGGGTCCCCAACTGTGACATGGAAAAACATCAGGGTCTGAGATAGAGGAACATTGGGGTCACTGAGTATGACAGCATGACATGGAGGAACACAGGGGTCCCTGGGTGTGACATGGAGGAACATCAGGGTCAGTGGGTATGAAAGCATGACATGGAGGAATATTGGGGTCCCAGGGTGTGACATGGAAAAACATCAAAGTCCCTGAGTGTGATATGGAGGAATATGGGTATGAAAGCATAACATGGAGGAACCATCAGATCAGGGTCACTGGGTATGACATAGAGGAGTTTTTAACCCCCTTCCCTTTTTTTTTTTTTTTGGGGGGGGCGCAAGTAGCTGGTCTTGCCTAGGGTGTAAAATAGTCCACACCGGCCTTGCTCACCCGCACATCCACTCCGAATCACTTCAAGAGAGCACCTTATAAAATACACAGTTTTTAATGATAATATTTTTTGGACTTTGCACTTATTAATTGCCTATGGACTTTTTTTTACCTTTTAATTATTATTTGTAGAAAAGTTAATGAGGTAATTGGCGCTGCCTGAAAAATGTATGTAGAGCTGAAGTAAAATCACTGACTCATATACAGGAAATCTTCAAATGTAAACATAAAGTGCAACAATGCAATAACAGTGTATCCACACACAGATATATATGTATATATATATATATATATATATATATATATATCTACTTCTGAAAATAATAAGGTGCAATAGTGCAAAGACAGTGCGCACAAAAAAGTATATATATATATAATTGTGATGAAGGTGACCTATTCACAAAGGTCTGAGCCGTGAACTAAAAATAAAAAATAGTAAAAAAAAATTTTTTTTTGTTAATTAGAGTGATACAACCGTTGTATCATGCAGTAAAAACATAGAAATAAAAAGTATTAGTGCTGTGATTAAATTAGAAGTAAAAATAGTGCAATACGGTACTGAAAAAGGGGTTAATAGAAAGTATATATGGTCCCAGATTTTATCTGTAGTTAAAAGTAAATGAGTGATTATAAAGTGCTAATAGTGCAAATAATTCTGATTGAAAATATCAATCCTTGGACCTGTGCTATTAAACAGTGAAACCTAGTAGTATATAATGAATCTGTAATAGTGGTCTAAATTCAATCAATCAAATGGATAAAGGAATGTCCATAAAATTCATATAGAGGTGAGCAGTAACGGTAATCCGTGGGTGCTTCTTAAGGTGCTCCAGGTGTTTTAAGTGCCGGGTGTGGAGACAGTGATCCCCCTATCCAATATCTCCCGCACTCACCGGAAAACGGCACCCCTACAGGGGTAATCAGCATGTAAGACCCAAGAATATTGTCAGGTATAGATCCTATGGGCTGATCCCTCTGGTAGTGTAGTCCTGAAGTCTTTATGAAATGTAAATTATGTATCGATCATGCTCAAAAACGGGATATGTCCAGGTCACCATAAAGAGAGAAGAGCCTCAAATAGTGATGTAACGTTTGAAGAATAAACCTTTATTAATATATATAGATCGTACTCACATTTTAGTAGGCTAAAAACAAGCGACGATAGTGTAGGGACCGCAAGACCCTCTCTGGCGGTGACTTCCGGGACGCTGTCTTAGCCAACCACCGGATCTGCGTTCCAACGATGCGGAAGTGACGTAGTTACGCTTGACGCGTTTCATCATCAATGACGTCTTCAGAAGCGTCATTGATTGATGACAAAACGCGTCAAGCGTAACTACGTCACTTCCGCATCGTTGGAACGCACTATCGTCGCTTGTTTTTACCCTACTAAAATGTGAGTACGATGTATATATATTAATAAAGGTTTATTCTTCAAACGTTACATCACTATTTGAGGCTCTTCTCTCTTTATGGTGACCTGGACATATCCCGTTTTTGAGCATGATCGATACATAATTTACATGGCATAAAGACTTCAGGACTACACTACCAGAGGGATCAGCCCATAGGATCTATACCTGACAATATTCTTGGGTCTTACATGCTGATTACCCCTGTAGGGGTGCCGTTTTCCGGTGAGTGCGGGAGATATTGGATAGGGGGATCACTGTCTCCACACCCGGCACTTAAAACACCTGGAGCACCTTAAGAAGCACCCACGGATTACCGTTACTGCTCACCTCTATATGAATTTTATGGACATTCCTTTATCCATTTGATTGATTGAATTTAGACCACTATTACAGATTAATTATATACTACTAGGTTTCACTGTTTAATAGCACAGGTCCAAGGATTGATATTTTCAATCAGAATTATTTGCACTATTAGCACTTTATAATCACTCATTTACTTTTAACTACAGATAAAATCTAGGACCATATATACTTTTTATTAACCCCTTTTTCAGTACCGTATTGCACTATTTTTACTTCTATCACAGCACTAATACTTTTTATTTCTATGTTTTTACTGCATGATACAACGGTTGTATCACTCTAATTAACAAAAAAAAATTTTTTTTTACTATTTTTTATTTTTAGTTCACGGCTCAGACCTTTGTGAATAGGTCACCTTCATCACAATTATATTATATATATACTTTATTGTGCGCACTGTCTTTGCACTATTGCACCTTATTATTTTCAGAAGTAGATATATATATATATATATATATATATATATATATCTGTGTGTGGATACACTGTTATTGCATTGTTGCACTTTATGTTTACATTTGAAGATTTCCTGTATATGAGTCAGTGATTTTACTTCAGCTCTACATACATTTTTCAGGCAGCGCCAATTACCTCATTAACTTTTCTATAATCTCAATATTGACTTCACAGTCTATATTTAGAGGTAGGCAGCAGCCATTTTGTAGTATATACACATATACACCATTATCCTTCTCCATAGCGCGGATAACACTGTTCACTATAATTATTATTTGTACCACCTATTGATCCAGCACTTATTTTTAATTTCAATTTTTTATTTTTATTTTTATGCTGAGCCACTTACCTGTGGACTCAGAGTATTTCCACAAGTGTCACCTTAATTAATAATTTTTTGCTATTTGCACAATTATCTGTGGCCTTTTGTTTGCCATTGATTATACCTGTCACCTCAACACCTGTATGCTTTGGCATTTGCACCTTATTTGTTTACATTCTATTTATATTATTTTTCCACAACATTCACTTTTTATTATTATTAGACCCCTTATTCAACCCCTACCTGATCAACCTTTCACTACCACTTAGCACTTTGAGCCACTTCGATATATTTATTACTATTATTTATTTGGTTATATATATATATTTATCACTTGCCACTTTATTCCACAAGTTGCACATGATATATTATGCAGTGGCGGCCAGTGTATTGAGGGCGCAGGGGCACCGCCACCCCATCCATGCATCCGGCCCCCTAATCTGCATGCAGGGGCGCTGGACGCATGGAGCTTAATGGGTTTTTTTTTTTTTAAATCACCTGATTAGAGCCAGAGTCTCTAATAGGGTGATGCAAAGGGTGGAGTCGGGGCGCAGAGCAGTGCGCCCGAGCCCACCCATTGTGTGACAATAGCAAATGAAAATTCGCTATTGTCACACCGATCCTCCTCCTGGCCAATCAGGAAGCACGTCCGATATGCGCTTCCTGATTGGCCGCAAGGCAAACCCCATGCCATTGGCCGAGGAGAAGACGGGAGCGGGAGGACTGGAGGAGACGCGCCACCGGGACTGAAGAGAAGCCGGGACACTGAGGAGAAGCCACCCGCCGCTGCTGATCCAGGTAAGTAAGGGGGCACACACGCTGATCTCTGCATTGGGGGAATGTATGCTGGTCACTGCATTGGGGGAATGTATGCTGGTCACTGCATTGGGGGCATGTATGCTGGTCACTGCATTGGGGTAATGTATGCTGGTCACTGCATTGGGGGAATGTATGCTGGTCACTGCATTGGGGGCATGTATGCTAGTCACTGCATTGAGGGCATGTATGCTGGTCACTGCATTGGGGGCATGTATGCTGGTCACTGCATTGGGGGAATGTATGCTGGTCACTGCATTGGGGGCATGTATGCTGGTCACTGCATTGGGGGCATGTATGCTGGTCACAGCATTGGGGGCATGCATGCTGGTCACTGCATTGGGGGCATGTATGCAGGTCCCTGCATTGAAGGGGGCACGCACCCTGATCTCTGCATTGAAGGGGGCAGGTACGCTGGTCACTGCATTGAAGGGGGCATGTACGCTGGTCACTGCATTGAAGGGGGCATGTAGGTTGGTCACTGCATTGAAAGGGGTTACGCTGGTCACTGCATTGAAAGGGGGCACACTGGTCACTGTGCATTGAAAGGGAGCACGCTGGTCATTCTGCATTGAAAGGGGGCACGCTGGTCACTCTGCATTGAAAGGGGGTACGCTGGTCACTCTGCATTGAAAGGGGGCACACTATACCTTAATTACTGAAGGCCCCTTTCACACTTTTGCGACCTCAAAGTCACGCAGTTTTTACAGCCCTTTTTGCCGCAAAGCAATGCCTATTACATTTTTCTGTTTGCGCCCCCCCCCCCCCCAAAAAAAATTTTGAGCACCAAAGTAGTGAGTGTACAGCTTCTATAACAGTGTAAATTTGCTGTCCCCTCAAAATAACTCAACACACAGCCATTAATGTCTAAACCGCTGGCAACAAAAGTGAGTACACCCCTAAGTGACAATCTCCAAATTGGGCCCAAAGTGTCAATATTTTGTGTGGCCACCATTATTTTCCAGCACTGCCTTAACCCTCTTGGGCATGGAGTTCACCAGAGCTTCACAGGTTGTCACTGGAGTCCTCTTCCACTTCTCCATGATGACATCACAGGGCTGGTGGATGTTAGAGACCTTGCGCTCCTCCACCTTCCGTTTGAGGATCCCCACAGATGCTCAATAGGGTTTAGGTCTGGAGACATGCTTGGCCAGTCCATCACCTTTACCCTCAGCTTCTTTAGCAAGGCAGTGGTCATCTTGGAGGTGTTTGGGGTCATTAACATGTTGGAATATTGCCCTGCGGCCCAGTCTCTGAAGGGAGGGGATCATGCTCTGCTTCAGTATGTCACAGTACATGTTGGCATTCATGGTTCCCTCAATGAACTGTAGTTCCTCTGTGCCGGCAGCCAGGGCCGCTGATAAGGGGGACCACTGGCCCTGCTGTATGGGGTCGGGCTTCCAGGGAGGGGGGCCCGGGCAGCTAACAAGCCCATCTGCAGCCACTAAGCTCCATTCCGTTTCACACCTGCCTGTCATTCTATCACAGAGCAGCTCAGTGCGCTGCATGTTTACAGCTCTTCCACTCTGCTCTCAAAGATGTAACTCCTTCAATGTTCCCTTCTGTTGAGCTCTGATTGTAACTTTGTTTCTTTTCACTTCCTCCCTCCAGATTCTTGCTATGCTCACTCTGCTTCTTCAGATATGCCCCCCCCCCTCCAACCCCCCTTCCCTGCAATCAAGCTCTGATCCTTCTCCCTGATATCTGTTCTGGTGTCTCCCTGCAGTCTTTCACTCCTGTACTCATGGTTCTGTCCGATCTATCCTGTCTTCTGTCTGCCAAGCCTATATATCACAGGTGTCAAACACAAGACCCTCGGGCTGAATGCGACCCCCCAGGCCATTTCATGTGGCCCTTGCACCTCTCCTGCAGCTCTGGCACCCCCCTTGTCTCTGCCCCCACCTTGTCTCAGCAGAGGACAGAACTCCTTTGCAAGATCCTGTGCTTCTCTGTGCTGCCGAAAGGCTCGTCTTTACCCACCTCCAGGGCCATCTTACCGAATGGGCACGCTGGGCAGTTGCCTGGGGGCCCCACCTGCCCAGCCAAGCATTAGTCCTGATTCGCGTGTGCATCCTGCCACCGAACTTAGCAGGTGGCAAGCGCCTGTTGGCCCTGCGCTGCTGTCAGGCCACTTGGGCCGTGGAGGGGGAGCCTCCACAGGAACAGGCACACACAGGACAGTTGAGTCCGACTCCCACACATGTGTGTGTTCACCGGACCCAGCCACTGAAATTAATAAAGAAAGGAATTTGGGACTTTTAGACAAGGCACATGGGGAACACATGTGTCTCCATCAGTGTTAATGAATAAAAAGGGGGGAGTTGGGACTTTAGATGAGGTGTGTTGGTGAACCAGAGCAGGGTGTGGTAAATTACCACTCCAATTAAGGCAACAAAAAGATAATGGATAATATCAACAGTGTTTACAGATTACATCACATCAGTGTAGCACTTGCAATTAGCATGATGATAAGTACAAAGTAAAAATCAAACATCACAGTAAAATGAGTCATGACAATGGTACATAAACAGCATGAGCTGTAAAAATGGAGAATTGGAGGCAGCAAGATCACAGGATGAATAACAACACATGCTAACATGATACTGAGTAAGGGGTTGCATTTTGTGTGCTTGACGCGTTTCATGGAACATTTTCCACTTTTTCAAGAGCAAATGTCAACAGGGGTCTGTAAGAAGTATAAAAGTGTGTTAACAAAGAATAATGTTGCTAAAAATATGTGTAATGGAGAACTTATACATAATTGAGGGGAGGGAGGGAAGTTCTGGAGGGGGGGCAAGCCCAACCAGATCAGTCCAAAACCTTCACTAGATGTTTTACCTTGCAATGCCAGCTCAAAAGATTGAATGGGATGTAGAGGTTTCACGATGTCTGAAGGTGTCCAAACAATTGTCCAACTGGGAACTCAGGGAGCAAATATCAATGAATGTAACATGTACAGGGGCCACGTGCTTAATAATGGTAATGGTAGAATCTTCATATAAGGGATAAAGATAAAAAAATAATGGTGTATAGAGGAATCTGAGTGTCAAGGCTGTGTAGTACTAGTTAGAAAAAGAGAAAGTCAAAAAATGTGTAGAGTGACTGGAGTGCCCCCAATGGGTGTATGATGAGTGACGTAGTGATAGAATACCACAAACTGAAGTGGAAAAAATGAAGGATGGTGATGAAAAATACTAATGTAACAAGCCTCCTAAACAGGGAGCCAAGGGGCTGTGATGGAATGTACCAGAAAGTGAAAATGTGATGAATAGAGACCATAAAGACAACCTTATAAACCGAGAAGAATAGAAATGAAGTTGATGTAAATGTCAGCAGCGGGGACTATTTACTTCTCTTCACCAGGAATCCTTTAGGCATGTCTGTGGCAGAAGTGGTGCAGGCTTTTTGCAGGGCATCATAGCGGCCCAGGGGGCAATTGCCCCCCTGGCCCAGTCCTTCCCTGGCTGGGCTACCCACTCCTCTCCCCCAGTCTGGTTCCCTTCAGTTCACTTCCAAAATTCTATACAACTTTGCTTCTTCTCCCTCCTCCCTTCACTGTCATCTCCCGTTCCCTCTGCAAACCTGTATATCACCGACCAACACTTTCTATTTGACTGTTTACTGATCTAGTTACAGCAGAACTTCACCCAAAAGGGGAAGTTCCACTTCAAGTCCTCCTTTGCGACATTTGGCATGCCATTTTTTTTTTTTTTTGGGGGGGAGGGGGATTACCTTGCCAAGGTAATCTGAGCGGAAGTTCTCCTCCTTCCTCCCTGACTGCAGCTTTCTGGGACACATCAAAGGTCCAAGAAGACTGCAGGACCATTAAGATAGCACAGCCCAGCTTGTGCATGTGCAGTGAGCAGGCAGCTGTGATGCAGAAAGCCAGCTGCCAACACTTAGGATGCCAAGGAACCCTAAAGACTACTGAAGAACTAGCCCAGGTGAGGACGGTGCTGGATCCCTGGACAGGTAAGTGTCAGGATTTGTTGCTGCTGATTTTTTATTTATTTTTTCTAAAGTGAAGAACCTCTTTAATGTGTCCCATTTCCTATCACCTACAGCTCAGATCTATCAATATTATAAGATTCCTTGTTAATATTTACAGCTAGTCCAACTGCATTCACAATTCCAAGTCTGCCCCCTTCCCCTACCTAAAATAACCTTTAGGGTTTGTTCACACCACTTGTGGTGCAACAACGCATGCAAGAGCAGGCATTTTCCTGCACCACAAGGAAACGCACTGCCCTCTGCTGATGTGGAAAGTTGCTACAGTACCATGTGCCAAACACAACTGTAAAAAGTCATGCATACCCACGTGTTAGGCAGCCCATTGAAATTAATGGGCGATGCAAAAATAAAAATAAAAAAATGTAATAAATGGCACATTCACACAGGTGACCTAGTTCTTACAGCAAGTTAGCAAAAATATAATTTTGATGTTTGGGGGGGGGGGGGGGGGCTGTCAGGTAGGCCGTACAGGGCCCCGTGATATCTAACAATGGCCCTGCTTGGGGCACTATTGATCTTTTATTGAAAAGAATCAAGCAACATATTTTATACAAAAGTAAAAAACAGAACTATAGTACAATATTCCAACAAAAAAAAAAACAAAGGAATTCACATCCATGTGCAGAATATATACAATATATACATAATCCACTTCCAACATTCTTAGAAAACTATTTACATAAAGCAGCAGAGAGGGCCTAAGAGGCACAACCCATCACCTATGTATGCAGCCATTTATCAAAAACTGAGCATTAAGAAAAAATCTAGGGTGATAAGAGACAGAAAGCCACACCCGGGAAAGAGACTCCTGGCAGTCAGGGAGGCTTGAAACCCCTCCACGCCTTCAGCCAAGCCCTCTGACCCCACTTGTCTCTCTCAAGCGCCCGAATCTTCCCCACCTCATGCAGAATGTCACACACCACCACCTGAACAGGAAGGATTTTACGCCGAAGGGTGACCTGACACCGTGCGTTCCATGTGTAATAACGGACTACTAAACTAACTAAAAAAAGTGTATCCAAACAAAAGCCCCCACCAGTATTGAATGCTCCGTACACCCACTCAGCATAACCCAGCCTGGAGAGGAAAGGAACACCGAGGGCCCGCCCAACCTGTTTGTATACCTCTATGTTAAAAGGGCAACGAAGCAGAAAATGGTCCATAGTCTCCTCCTCACCTGCACATTCCTCCCGAGGACAACCACGATCCATCCCACTGCGGAATTTCAAATTGCCCCGAACATAGAGCCTCCCGTGGAAGCACAACCAGGCCAGATCCCTGAATTTAAGGGGGACTCTAGCCAAATTAATCAATCTTAACCCTTCCCTCAAAATTGGGCCTGGGCAATCCCTTAAGGCCAGTGGGTCATGAAAGACTTCACTCAAGACTCGGCTCATAAGGACTTTCCTCGGAGCGGATCTGAGATCTTCAGCCGACAGTCGCCACTGCCGCAGCAACTTCAGACACGGAGCGACATAGGCTGGGAGCTGACCACGATGACCCCTGAGATTCTTCACATGGCCACCTTCTTCCCAAAGTCGCAGAAAAGGCCTAAACCAAGATCTAAACATGCCTGCCCATCCAGGAGGTTCCACTGCAAGCATACTACCAATGTTAAACTTGAGAAATAGCAGTGAAAATAAAAGAACGGGGTTGACCATACCTAAGCCACCCTCCCTCCTGGATAGATAGGTGACATTCCTCTTGATGGGGTTCAGTCTGTTCCCCCACAGCATCTGGAAGAACACACTATAGATCCTAGCATAGAGAGACACTGGCAAGATGCAGACAGGGCTGACATACAAGAAGATCGGTATCAGGTAAGTCTTAATCAGATCAACCCTTTCCCTCAGAGATAACTTCCATCTCTTCCAGCTGACCACCTTAGTATTGGCAACTTCCAGCCTGCCTTCCCAGTTTTTGAGGCCATAATCGCCAGGTCCAAATTCAATGCCTAATATCTTAATTTTTTCCTGGGGCACTGGAAAAGTGTCCGGGAGATCAAACCCCTCACCTTCCTTTCCCATCCAAAAAACTTCACTCTTTTCCTGATTGATCTTGGAGCCTGATGCTTCAGAGTACCGTGATGTCAGAGAGACCACCTCCTCCGCTTCATCTGTCCCAGTGACAATCACTGACACATCATCCGCATAGGCAACAACCCTCAAAGGCGGCTCACCCGGGATTCCCACTGGTACCCCACACAACATGCTGCTCTCTAGCCTCCTGATAAAGGGGTCGATTGCAAACACATAGAGCAGGGGACTCAGCGGACAACCCTGGCGCACCCCAGAACCAACCTCAAAGGACTGTCCAACCCAACCATTAACAAGAGGGAAGCTTTCTGCCCCCTTATACAAAACTTTTAACCAATCGACAAAACCACCCGGCAGACCGTACTTACTAAAGAGCAACCACAGGTACTCATGGTTGACACGATCGAAAGCCTTTGCCTGATCCAATGCCAGTAGATACTTTCCCCAGCCAGCAGCCCTGCACTGCTCCAAGGCCTCCCGGACAGCTAAAACCGCTGTGAAGGTGCTCCTACCCTGGATCGAACAGTGCTGATGGCGAGAAAGCAAAGACTCTGCTACTGCCGATAGGCGCCAGAAAAGTATCTTCGCCAGCACCTTTCTATCGACATTGAGAAGGCTGATGGGGCGCCAATTCTCAATCATCGAAGGATCTTTACCTTTTGAAAGAAGAATCACAGCTGAGTGTCTCATGGAAGGGGGAAGCACCCCCTCAGCAAGACAACTGTTAAAAATCTCTACCAAATGTGGGGCCAGAATAGACTTAAAGGCTTTGTAAAACTCAGCCGTCAGACCATCCGGTCCAGGTGACTTCTTGATGGCAAGCTGTTCAATTGCCCTCGTCACCTCTTCAACTGTGATCTCTTCTGTCAAATTCATCAAAGGGACATCTCCACCATTTAGACCTGGAATAGAGTCCAAAAAGCTTTCCATCTTGTCTCGGTCAAGCTCCTTCCTCCCAAGAAGTTCAGCATAAAAAGACCTCACGACCTCCAGGATCCCTGACCTGGACTTTGTCAAGGAACCTGTACTATCCTTAAGGCCAACGACCATCTTAACAGCTACACCCTGTTTGCAGTTCTGGTAAGGGTCAGGCGAGTGGTATTTCCCATAGTCCCGCTCCAGAACCAAAGAGGTATGCCGGTCATATTGACACTTCCTGAGGAGGATTTTCACTTCAGAGATTGCCCCAGGATCTCCTCCTCTCGAGACAAGAATATCCAGCTTCCTCCGCAAACGTTGGTAGGTCATGTATCTATTAAACTGTTTTTTATTGGCTAGGCCCCTGAAGAATCCAGCAATCCTCTTTTTGGTCAGCTCCCACCACTCAGCCTTGCTGCTACAAAAGTCCAGGATGGTCACCTGTGCCTGAAAGAATTCCTCAAAGGATTGTCTAACATGTTCTTCCTCAAGGAGAGTCGAATTTAATCTCCAGATGCCTTTGCCCCTCTGAGGGAAATCTGAAGCATTCAAGACCACAGATAGCATACAGTGATCAGAGAACTCCACCGCCTGCACCACTGGGGGTGAGAAAGCAGAGGCCTCCTTCAAAAAAAACCTATCTATCCTACTCTGACTATTACCTCGATGAAAGGTGAACCCTGTGTCATCCGGGAGGTGCTTAATGTGCACATCCACAAGACCAGCATCCCTAACCATACTATTTAAAAAAACGCTATCATATCCCAGCCGGTCATTGAAGTCCTTCCTGTCCTTGGGCCTAGTCACAGTATTAAAGTCACCTCCAAAAACCACTTGCCGGGATGTAAAAAGAAATGGCTTGATCCTTGTAAAAAGGCATTTCCTGTCCCACTTTGTGTGCGGCCCATAAATATTAATTAGGCGCAGGTCCTGCCCTCCCACAAGAACGTCTAAGACCATACATCTCCCAATCTCCACCTCAATAACCCGCCGGACAGTTACCATGCCGGTTTTAAACAACACCGCCACCCCGCCGTAAGGCTCGGCCGCAAGAGACCAGTAAGATGGACCATACCTCCACTCTCTCTTGGCCATATGAATATCTGCCAAGGAGGTGAGCCTAGTCTCCTGCAAAAATAAAATTTCAGCATCTAATTGGCTGAACAAAAATAAGGCCATAGAACGAGCTCTTACCGACTTAATGCTGGCGACATTTATTGTCACCACTTTTAACGGAGGGGGAACCGCCATTTGGGTTATTGGGTGGATTGCTTCTTAGCTCCCCTCTGCTGCTCATCACCAGAAGCCTCTCTCTTTCTTGAAGCCTCCTCCAACTCCATTTCAATTTCTGAATTCTGCTCAGAAGAATCCCCAGATGAGGAGATATCCCAAGCAGAAGCCCTAGAACGGTTGGAGACAGTCACTGAGGCATCCTGTCCCTGTTCCGTCCTCACCGTCTGTCTCTTCCGCCTCACAACCTTCCTTCTCTCCTCCAGGTACTGAAGGTCAGATTCAGAGATGCTTTCATCTCTTGTTTTCTTCTTCTTCTTTGAAGTCTTCACAGAAGACTTCTTTACAGAGGAAGCCGCAGCAGCACCCTTTTTGGTACCCTCTACCACTCCTGGTGGGTGGGGGGCTTCTTTAAGGTCACACTTAGGAAGGGAAGACTGATCGGGAATAACTGACTCAGGGGGCACAGACTTGGCAGATTCTGACACAAGAGGAGCCGGTACAGTAGGCTGGGGGGACACAGGGACAGACACAGAAGGAAAACTTACAGATACAGGAGGGGTGGGCACAGGGACTAGGGAGGGATCCTGCACAAGACCAGGGGGGTCAGTCACCGCAGAGGAGGGTGGTACAACAGGGGCCTCATCCTCCATCCTGTCCAGCCTTAACAGATCATCTATCACCTCTCTATCCATATTATGCCAGGCTTCAGGACATCGGCTGTAGGGGTGGCCAAGGCGCAGGCACAGGTTGCACCTTATCGCCTGGGTGCAGTCCCTGGCCACATGACCCTGTCCCCGACACACTGAACAGATCAGTGCTGAACAAGAGGAGCTAAAATGCCCCTTTTCTCCACAGCGGTGACACAGTTTTGGCTGACCGGGATAAAAAATAGTCATCCTATCCCTCCCTATAAAAGCAGAGGAGGGCAGGTGACGGACAACATTCCCATCCCTAGCCAACCTGACCGTTACCGACCAACCCCCGGTCCAGATGCCACGCTCATCATGAATTTTATCCGGCCTGGTCAAAACATCCCCATAATTTCTCAACCAGACCTCTAAGTCCCGAGCAGGAACACTCTCATTTGTAAGGACAATAGTAATTTTCTTCACTGTTGACCTTTGGGAAACTGCCACTGGAACCAGACCTTCCCATTCGGGTCTTGACCTGCACCGAGCCATATATCGTTCCCAGAACAAGTCAAGACCCTCTGGTCTGGTGAAACTAACTGTGTATTCCCGGCTTCCAGCCACATGTATCAGGGCATATAGGTCATTAGCCCCAAAACCCATATCTAAGATCAGGTCCACCACCATACGCCTTGCTAGAGGGACTGCACCACCTTCCCATTTAAGGAGGACTACGTTCCGCCTTGGACCCCCAGCAGAAGCCATAGATCCAATACCAGATCCAATGGTGCTCATAGTGGCAGCCCGCGAGGGAAAACCCTGATTAGAAGCAGAGCTCCTCCTTGATTGTAACCCTGGCTTGGTGATATTGCCAGGGGCACAGCTTACCACCTGTGCAAATGTAGGCTTATTAGGGCCAAGACCCCACACTGATGTCACATTATCAGGTACACTACTATTATTATTTTTACCAGCTTGGCCTAAACAAGCAGCATTATCAGTTCCACATATAATGGTGGGTCCCACCACACCTGCAATGTTATTAGGGATAACTGTTTCTGATGCAGTACCAGATGCTTCCTGCTGCTGCGCTGTAGAGTCCTGTTCAACAGTGACTGAAATAGTTTTAAGCTCAGCAGAAGGGGGGTTAATTGGCTCTTCTGGGTTTTGTGGTTCTTCAGCAGAAATGTCATTTTTTAAACACAACTTTTCCTGTTTAGAGACATCAGCAGCAGGCACAACATTGCCGAGCATAGGGGAATCACCCGGAGTGTCATTAGGAAACCCATCATTAGGCAAGGTGCTAAAAGGCACAAAAACTGTTTTATCTGTAAGCTGGGGCTTTATATACTTTACTTTATCAGGCACACTCTCAGGTAAGTCCTCCACATCACCAAACACCAGCTGATCTTCCTGCATTGGAGACTCCATTACCTGTATAACTTTCAACATGCCTCCTGAGCCCTGAGATGGCAATGGGCTGCTTACCTCACCTTGAGGGGGAAGGGGGTCAGAACCGGGGGTCTCCTCCTCCACCTCCATCTTTGCAAACCTCCGTTCATTGCAAAACTTCTCCCTGAAGGGACCATCCCTGCCTTCCATCATGGCCACGATAGTTTCTTGATGATCCACACGGACTTTCGCTAATTGGACCTCTGAATCCATGGATCCCCGGTTCTTGCTGAACAAGCCTTCACGCTGCTTTCTCAGGCGTTTCAAATCCGCTCTAAGCTTGTAGAGCTTGTCTCTCTCCTTATTGAGGACTTTGATCCCGGCCACCACTCGCTCCCGAATGGATCCAACATCTTCATCCTCACCAGGTGCAGAGAGATCACCAACCACGGGCTGCACAGGAGCAGGGGTGCCATCCATCCGCCCAGGGGATGTCTGAGAGCCTCCAGCAGGAGAGGCCCTGCTGGCCTCCATGGCCTCCCCAGAAGGGGGCCAGGAGAGCTGGGAGGGATTTCACCTCACACCCTCTTACACAGATCACCTGGAGCAGCAACAGACACACAGCCAGAGAACCTTCCAGCAGCCACACCCGAAGCTGAATGATGGGAAACTACTCCTCCCACTGACACCAATGATGGGGCACTATTTCTCCTAATGATGGGGCACTATTCAGATCACTGACACCCAATGATGGAATATTATTCTTTCCACTCATCTAATTGATGGAACACAATTCCTCCCACTGATACCAACCTTAGGGCAAGATTTCATCCATTGACACCAATGACAGGGACCTATTCTTTCCACTGATACCAACCATAGGGCAAGATTCCATCCATTGACACCAACAACAGGGACCTATTCCTTCCACTGATACCAACCATAGGGCAATATTCCCTCCATTGACACCAATGACAGGGACCTATTCCTCCCACTGATACCAACCATAGGGCAATATTCCATCCATTGACACCAATGACAGGGACCTATTCTTCCCACTGATACCAACCATATGGCTAGATTCCATCCATTGACACCAATGACAGGGACCTATTCCTCCCACTGATACCAACCATAGGGCAATATTCCATCCATTGACACCAATGACAGGGACCTATTCTTCCCACTGATACCAACCATATGGCTAGATTCCATCCATTGACACCAATGACAGGGACCTATTCCTCCCACTGATACCAACCATAGGGCAATATTCCATCCATTGACACCAATGACAGGGACCTATTCTTCCCACTGATACCAACCATATGGCAAGATTCCCTCCATTGACACCAATGACAGGGACCTATTCCTTCCACTGATACCAACCATAGGGCAAGATTCCCTCCATTGACACCAATGACAGGGACCTATTCCTCCCTCTGATACCAACCATAGGGCAAGATTCCCTTCATTGACACCAATGACAGGGACCTATTCCTTCCACTGATACTAACCATAGGGCAAGATTTCATCCATTGACACCAATGACAGGGACCTATTCCTACCACTGATACCAACCATAGGGCAATATTCCCTCCATTGACACCAATGACAGGGACCTATTCCTTCCACTGATACCAATCATAGGGCAATATTCCCTCCATTGACACCAATGACAGGGACCCATCCCTCCCACTGATACCAGCCATAGGGCAATATTTCATCCATTGAAACCAACGACAGGGACCTATTCCTTCCACTGATACCAACCATAGGGCAAGATTCCTTCCATTGACACCAATGATAAGGACTTATTCCTTCCACTGATACCAACCATATGGCTAGATTCCCTCCATTGACACCAATGACAGGGACCTATTCTTTCCACTGATACCAACCATAGGTCAAGATTCCATCCATTGACACCAATGACAGGGACCTATTCCTTCCACTGACACCAACCATAGGGCAAGATTTCCTCCATTGACACCAATGACAGGGACATATTCCTCCCACTGATACCAACCATAGGGCAAGATTCCTTCCATTGACACCAATGATAAGGACTTATTCCTTCCATTGATACCAACCATATGGCTAGATTCCCTCCATTGACACCAATGACAGGGACCTATTCCTCCCACTGATACCAGCCATAGGGCAATATTCCATCCATTGACACCAATGACAGGGACCTATTCTTCCCACTGATACCAACCATAGGGCAAGATTCCCTCCATTGACACCAATGACAGGGACCTATTCTTCCCACTGATATCAACCATAGGGCAAGATTCCCTCCATTGACACCAATGACAGGGACCTATTCTTCCCACTGATACCAACCATAGGGCAAGATTTCCTCCATTGACACCAACAACAGGGACCTATTCCTACCACTGATACCAACCATAGGGCAAGATTTCCTCCATTGACACCAACAACAGGGACCTATTCTTTCCACTGATACCAACCATAGGGCAAGATTTCCTCCATTGACACCAATGACAGGGACCTATTCCTTCCACTGATACCAACCATAGGGCACGATTCCATCCATTGACACCAACAACAGGGACCTATTCCTTCCACTGATACCAACCATAGGGCACGATTCCATCCATTGACACCAATGACAGGGACCTATTCTTCCCACTGATACCAACCATAGGGCAAGATTCCATCCATTGACACCAATGACAGGGACCTATTCCTCCCACTGATACCAACCATAGGGCTAGATTCCATCCATTGACACCAATGACAGGGACCTATTCCTCCCACTGATACCAACCATAGGGCAAAATTCCATCCATTGACACCAATGACAGGGACCTATTCTTCCCACTGATACCAACCATAGGGCAAGATTCCCTCCATTGACACCAATGACAGGGACCTATTCCTCCCACTGATACCAACCATATGGCTAGATTCCCTCCATTGACACCAATAACAGGGACCTATTCCTCCCACTGATACCAACCATATGGCTAGATTCCCTCCATTGACACCAATGACAGGGACCTATTCCTTCCACTGATACTAACCATAGGGCAAGATTTCATCCATTGACACCAATGACAGGGACCTATTCCTACCACTGATACCAACCATAGGGCAAGATTTCCTCCATTGACACCAACAACAGGGACCTATTCTTTCCACTGATACCAACCATAGGGCAAGATTTCCTCCATTGACACCAATGACAGGGACCTATTCCTTCCACTGATACCAACCATAGGGCACGATTCCATCCATTGACACCAATGACAGGGACCTATTCCTTCCACTGATACCAACCATAGGGCAATATTGCCTCCATTGACACCAATAACAGGGACCTATTCCTACCACTGATACCAACCATAGGGCAAGATTTCCTCCATTGACACCAACAACAGGGACCTATTCTTTCCACTGATACCAACCATAGGGCAAGATTTCCTCCATTGACACCAATGACAGGGACCTATTCCTTCCACTGATACCAACCATAGGGCACGATTCCATCCATTGACACCAACAACAGGGACCTATTCCTTCCACTGATACCAACCATAGGGCACGATTCCATCCATTGACACCAATGACAGGGACCTATTCTTCCCACTGATACCAACCATAGGGCAAGATTCCATCCATTGACACCAATGACAGGGACCTATTCCTTCCACTAAAACCAACCATAGGGCACGATTCCATCCATTGACACCAATGACAGGGACCTATTCTTCCCACTGATACCAACCATAGGGCAAGATTCCATCCATTGACACCAATGAGAGGGACCTATTCCTCCCACTGATACCAACCATAGGGCTAGATTCCATCCATTGACACCAATGACAGGGACCTATTCCTCCCACTGATACCAACCATAGGGCAATATTCCATCCATTGACACCAATGACAGGGACCTATTCTTCCCACTGATACCAACCATAGGGCAAGATTCCCTCCATTGACACCAATGACAGGGACCTATTCCTCCCACTGATACCAACCATAGGGCAATATTCCCTCCATTGACACCAATGACAGGGACCTATTCCTCCCACTGATACCAACTATATGGCTAGATTCCCTCCATTGACACCAATGACAGGGACCTATTCCTTCCACTGATACGAACGATAGGGCAAGATTCCCTCCATTGACACTAATGACAGGGACCTATTCCTTCCACTGATACCAACTATAGGGCAAGATTCCCTCCATTTACACCAATGACAGGGACCTATTCTTCCCACTGATAGCAACCATAGGTCAAGATTCCATCCATTGACATCAATGACAGGGACCTATTCCTTCCACTGATACCAACCATAGGGCAAGATTCTATCCATTGACACCAATGATAAGGACTTATTCCTTCCACTAATACCAACCATATGGCTAGATTCCCTCCATTGACACCAATGACAGGGACCTATTCCTTCCACTGATACGAACGATAGGGCAAGATTCCCTCCATTGACACTAATGACAGGGACCTATTCCTTCCACTGATACCAACTATAGGGCAAGATTCCCTCCATTTACACCAATGACAGGGACCTATTCCTCCCACTGATACCAACTAGAGGGCAAGATTCCCTCCATTGACACCAATGACAGGGACCTATTCCTCCCACAGATACCAACCACATGGCTAGATTCCCTCCATTGACACCAATGACAGGGACCTATTCCTTCCACTGATACCAACCATAGGTCAAGATTCCATCCATTGACACCAACGACAGGGACCTATTCCTTCCACTGATACCAACCATAGGTCAAGATTCCATCCATTGACACCAATGACAGGGACCTATTCCTCCCACTGATTCCAGCCATAGGGCAATATTCCCTCCATTGATACCAATGACAGGGACCTATTCCTCCCACTGATACCAGCCATAGGGCAATATTTCATCCATTGACACCAATGACAGGGACCTATTCTTCCCACTGATACCAACCATAGGGCAAGATTCCATTCATTGACACCAACGACAGGGACCTATTCCTTCCACTGATACCAACCATAGGGCAAGATTCTATCCATTGACACCAATGATAAGGACTTATTCCTTCCACTAATACCAACCATATGGCTAGATTCCCTCCATTGACACCAATGACAGGGACCTATTCCTTCCACTGATACCAACTATAGGGCAAGATTCCCTCCATTGACACTAATGACAGGGACCTATTCCTTCCACTGATACCAACTATAGGGCAAGATTCCCTCCATTGACACCAATGACAGGGACCTATTCCTTCCACTGATACCAACTATAGGGCAAGATTCCCTCCATTGACACTAATGACAGGGACCTATTCCTTCCACTGATACCAACTATAGGGCAAGATTCCCTCCATTGACACCAATGACAGGGACCTATTCCTTCCACTGATACCAACCATAGGGCAATATTCCCTCCATTGACACCAATGACAGGGACCTATTCTTCCCACTGATACCAACCATAGGGCAAGATTCCCTCCATTGACACCAATGACAGGGACCTATTATTTCCACTGATACCAACCATAGGTCAAGATTCCATCCATTGACACCAATGACAGGGACCTATTCCTCCCACTGATTCCAGCCATAGGGCAATATTCCATCCATTGACACCAATGACAGGGACCTATTCTTCCCACTGATACCAACCATAGGGCAAGATTCCATTCATTGACACCAACGACAGGGACCTATTCCTTCCACTGATACCAACCATAGGGCAATATTCCCTCCATTGACACCAATAACAGGGACCTATTCCTCCCACTGATACCAACCATAGGTCAAGATTCCATCCATTGACACCAATGACAGGGACCTATTCCTTCCACTGATACCAACCATAGGGCAAGATTCCATCCATTGACACCAATGACAGGGACCTATTCCTTCCACTGATACCAACCATAGGGCAAGATTCCATCCATTGACACCAATGACAGGGACCTATTGATCTTTTATTGAAAAGAATCAAGCAACATATTTTATACAAAAGTAAAAAACAGAACTATAGTACAATATTCCAACAAAAAAAACAAAGGAATTCACATCCATGTGCAGAATATATACAATATATACATAATCCACTTCCAACATTCTTAGAAAACTATTTACATAAAGCAGCAGAGAGGGCCTAAGAGGCACAACCCATCACCTATGTATGCAGCCATTTATCAAAAACTGAGCATTAAGAAAAAATCTAGGGTGATAAGAGACAGAAAGCCACACCCGGGAAAGAGACTCCTGGCAGTCAGGGAGGCTTGAAACCCCTCCACGCCTTCAGCCAAGCCCTCTGACCCCACTTGTCTCTCTCAAGCGCCCGAATCTTCCCCACCTCATGCAGAATGTCACACACCACCACCTGAACAGGAAGGATTTTACGCCGAAGGGTGACCTGACACCGTGCGTTCCATGTGTAATAACGGACTACTAAACTAACTAAAAAAAGTGTATCCAAACAAAAGCCCCCACCAGTATTGAATGGTCCGTACACCCACTCAGCATAACCCAGCCTGGAGAGGAAAGGAACACCGAGGGCCCGCCCAACCTGTTTGTATACCTCTATGTTAAAAGGGCAACGAAGCAGAAAATGGTCCATAGTCTCCTCCTCACCTGCACATTCCTCCCGAGGACAACCACGATCCATCCCACTGCGGAATTTCAAATTGCCCCGAACATAGAGCCTCCCGTGGAAGCACAACCAGGCCAGATCCCTGAATTTAAGGGGGACTCTAGCCAAATTAATCAATCTTAACCCTTCCCTCAAAATTGGGCCTGGGCAATCCCTTAAGGCCAGTGGGTCATGAAAGACTTCACTCAAGACTCGGCTCATAAGGACTTTCCTCGGAGCGGATCTGAGATCTTCAGCCGACAGTCGCCACTGCCGCAGCAACTTCAGACACGGAGCGACATAGGCTGGGAGCTGACCACGATGACCCCTGAGATTCTTCACTTGGCCACCTTCTTCCCAAAGTCGCAGAAAAGGCCTAAACCAAGATCTAAACATGCCTGCCCATCCAGGAGGTTCCACTGCAAGCATACTACCAATGTTAAACTTGAGAAATAGCAGTGAAAAGAAAAGAACGGGGTTGACCATACCTAAGCCACCCTCCCTCCTGGATAGATAGGTGACATTCCTCTTGATGGGGTTCAGTCTGTTCCCCCACAGCATCTGGAAGAACACACTATAGATCCTAGCATAGAGAGACACTGGCAAGATGCAGACAGGGCTGACATACAAGAAGATCGGTATCAGGTAAGTCTTAATCAGATCAACCCTTTCCCTCAGAGATAACTTCCATCTCTTCCAGCTGACCACCTTAGTATTGGCAACTTCCAGCCTGCCCTCCCAGTTTTTGAGGCCATAATCGCCAGGTCCAAATTCAATGCCTAATATCTTAATTTTTTCCTGGGGCACTGGAAAAGTGTCCGGGAGATCAAACCCCTCACCTTCCTTTCCCATCCAAAAAACTTCACTCTTTTCCTGATTGATCTTGGAGCCTGATGCTTCAGAGTACCGTGATGTCAGAGAGACCACCTCCTCCGCTTCATCTGTCCCAGTGACAATCACTGACACATCATCCGCATAGGCAACAACCCTCAAAGGCGGCTCACCCGGGATTCCCACTGGTACCCCACACAACATGCTGCTCTCTAGCCTCCTGATGAAGGGGTCGATTGCAAACACATAGAGCAGGGGACTCAGCGGACAACCCTGGCGCACCCCAGAACCAACCTCAAAGGACTGTCCAACCCAACCATTAACAAGAGGGAAGCTTTCTGCCCCCTTATACAAAACTTTTAACCAATCGACAAAACCACCCGGCAGACCGTACTTACTAAAGAGCAACCACAGGTACTCATGGTTGACACGATCGAAAGCCTTTGCCTGATCCAATGCCAGTAGATACTTTCCCCAGCCTGCAGCCCTGCACTGCTCCAAGGCCTCCCGGACAGCTAAAACCGCTGTGAAGGTGCTCCTACCCTGGATCGAACAGTGCTGATGGCGAGAAAGCAAAGACTCTGCTACTGCCGATAGGCGCCAGAAAAGTATCTTCGCCAGCACCTTTCTATCGACATTGAGAAGGCTGATGGGGCGCCAATTCTCAATCATCGAAGAATCTTTACCTTTTGAAAGAAGAATCACAGCTGAGTGTCTCATGGAAGGGGGAAGCACCCCCTCAGCAAGACAACTGTTAAAAATCTCTACCAAATGTGGGGCCAGAATAGACTTAAAGGCTTTGTAAAACTCAGCCGTCAGACCATCCGGTCCAGGTGACTTCTTGATGGCAAGCTGTTCAATTGCCCTCGTCACCTCTTCAACTGTGATCTCTTCTGTCAAATTCATCAAAGGGACATCTCCACCATTTAGACCTGGAATAGAGTCCAAAAAGCTTTCCATCTTGTCTCGGTCAAGCTCCTTCCTCCCAAGAAGTTCAGCATAAAAAGACCTCACGACCTCCAGGATCCCTGACCTGGACTTTGTCAAGGAACCTGTACTATCCTTAAGGCCAACGACCATCTTAACAGCTACACCCTGTTTGCAGTTCTGGTAAGGGTCAGGCGAGTGGTATTTCCCATAGTCCCGCTCCAGAACCAAAGAGGTATGCCGGTCATATTGACACTTCCTGAGGAGGATTTTCACTTCAGAGATTGCCCCAGGATCTCCTCCTCTCGAGACAAGAATATCCAGCTTCCTCCGCAAACGTTGGTAGGTCATGTATCTATTAAACTGTTTTTTATTGGCTAGGCCCCTGAAGAATCCAGCAATCCTCTTTTTGGTCAGCTCCCACCACTCAGCCTTGCTGCTACAAAAGTCCAGGATGGTCACCTGTGCCTGAAAGAATTCCTCAAAGGATTGTCTAACATGTTCTTCCTCAAGGAGAGTCGAATTTAATCTCCAGATGCCTTTGCCCCTCTGAGGGAAATCTGAAGCATTCAAGACCACAGATAGCATACAGTGATCAGAGAACTCCACCGCCTGCACCACTGGGGGTGAGAAAGCAGAGGCCTCCTTCAAAAAAAACCTATCTATCCTACTCTGACTATTACCTCGATGAAAGGTGAACCCTGTGTCATCCGGGAGGTGCTTAATGTGCACATCCACAAGACCAGCATCCCTAACCATACTATTTAAAAAAACGCTATCATATCCCAGCCGGTCATTGAAGTCCTTCCTGTCCTTGGGCCTAGTCACAGTATTAAAGTCACCTCCAAAAACCACTTGCCGGGATGTAAAAAGAAATGGCTTGATCCTTGTAAAAAGGCATTTCCTGTCCCACTTTGTGTGCGGCCCATAGATATTAATTAGGCGCAGGTCCTGCCCTCCCACAAGAACGTCTAAGACCATACATCTCCCAATCTCCACCTCAATAACCCGCCGGACAGTTACCATGCCGGTTTTAAACAACACCGCCACCCCGCCGTAAGGCTCGGCCGCAAGAGACCAGTAAGATGGACCATACCTCCACTCTCTCTTGGCCATATGAATATCTGCCAAGGAGGTGAGCCTAGTCTCCTGCAAAAATAAAATTTCAGCATCTAATTGGCTGAACAAAAATAAGGCCATAGAACGAGCTCTTACCGACTTAATGCTGGCGACATTTATTGTCACCACTTTTAACGGAGGGGGAACCGCCATTTGGGTTATTGGGTGGATTGCTTCTTAGCTCCCCTCTGCTGCAAATCACCAGAAGCCTCTCTCTTTCTTGAAGCCTCCTCCAACTCCATTTCAATTTCTGAATTCTGCTCAGAAGAATCCCCAGATGAGGAGATATCCCAAGCAGAAGCCCTAGAACGGTTGGAGACAGTCACTGAGGCATCCTGTCCCTGTTCCGTCCTCACCGTCTGTCTCTTCCGCCTCACAACCTTCCTTCTCTCCTCCAGGTACTGAAGGTCAGATTCAGAGATGCTTTCATCTCTTGTTTTCTTCTTCTTCTTTGAAGTCTTCACAGAAGACTTCTTTACAGAGGAAGCCGCAGCAGCACCCTTTTTGGTACCCTCTACCACTCCTGGTGGGTGGGGGGCTTCTTTAAGGTCACACTTAGGAAGGGAAGACTGATCGGGAATAACTGACTCAGGGGGCACAGACTTGGCAGATTCTGACACAAGAGGAGCCGGTACAGTAGGCTGGGGGGACACAGGGACAGACACAGAAGGAAAACTTACAGATACAGGAGGGGTGGGCACAGGGACTAGGGAGGGATCCTGCACAAGACCAGGGGGGTCAGTCACCGCAGAGGAGGGTGGTACAACAGGGGCCTCATCCTCCATCCTGTCCAGCCTTAACAGATCATCTATCACCTCTCTATCCATATTATGCCAGGCTTCAGGACATCGGCTGTAGGGGTGGCCAAGGCGCAGGCACAGGTTGCACCTTATCGCCTGGGTGCAGTCCCTGGCCACATGACCCTGCCCCCGACACACTGAACAGATCAGAGCTGAACAAGAGGAGCTAAAATGCCCCTTTTCTCCACAGCGGTGACACAGTTTTGGCTGACCGGGATAAAAAATGGTCATCCTATCCCTCCCTATAAAGGCAGAGGAGGGCAGGTGACGGACAACATTCCCATCCCTAGCCAACCTGACCGTTACCGACCAACCCCCGGTCCAGATGCCACGCTCATCATGAATTTTATCCGGCCTGGTCAAAACATCCCCATAATTTCTCAACCAGACCTCTAAGTCCCGAGCAGGAACACTCTCATTTGTAAGGACAATAGTAATTTTCTTCACTGTTGACCTTTGGGAAACTGCCACTGGCACCAGACCTTCCCATTCGGGTCTTGACCTGCACCGAGCCATATATCGTTCCCAGAACAAGTCAAGACCCTCTGGTCTGGTGAAACTAACTGTGTATTCCCGGCTTCCAGCCACATGTATCAGGGCATATAGGTCATTAGCCCCAAAACCCATATCTAAGATCAGGTCCACCACCATACGCCTTGCTAGAGGGACTGCACCACCTTCCCATTTAAGGAGGACTACGTTCCGCCTTGGACCCCCAGCAGAAGCCATAGATCCAATACCAGATCCAATGGTGCTCATAGTGGCAGCCCGCGAGGGAAAACCCTGATTAGAAGCAGAGCTCCTCCTTGATTGTAACCCTGGCTTGGTGATATTGCCAGGAGCACAGCTTACCACCTGTGCAAATGTAGGCTTATTAGGGCCAAGACCCCACACTGATGTCACATTATCAGGTACACTACTATTATTATTTTTACCAGCTTGGCCTAAACAAGCAGCATTATCAGTTCCACATATAATGGTGGGATCCACCATGCCTGCAATGTTATTAGGGATAACTGTTTCTGATGCAGTACCAGATGTTTCCTGCTGCTGCGCTGTAGAGTCCTGTTCAACAGTGACTGAAATAGTTTTAAGCTCAGCAGAAGGGGGGTTAATCGGCTCTTCTGGGTTTTGTGGTTCTTCAGCAGAAATGTCATTTTTTAAACACAACTTTTCCTGTTTAGAGACATCAGCAGCAGGCACAACATTTCTGAGCATAGGGGAATCACCCGGAGTGTCATTAGGAAACCCATCATTAGGCAAGGTGCTAAAAGGCACAAAAACTGTTTTATCTGTAAGCTGGGGCTTTATATACTTTACTTTATCAGGCACACTCTCAGGTAAGTCCTCCACATCACCAAACACCAGCTGATCTTCCTGCATTGGAGACTCCATTACCTGTATAACTTTCAACATGCCTCCTGAGCCCTGAGATGGCAATGGGCTGCTTACCTCACCTTGAGGGGGAAGGGGGTCAGAACCGGGGGTCTCCTCCTCCACCTCCATCTTTGCAAACCTCCGTTCATTGCAAAACTTCTCCCTGAAGGGACCATCCCTGCCTTCCATCATGGCCACGATAGTTTCTTGATGATCCACACGGACTTTCGCTAATTGGACCTCTGAATCCATTGATCCACGGTTCTTGCTGAACAAGCCTTCACGCTGCTTTCTCAGGCGCTTTAAATCCGCTCTAAGCTTGTAGAGCTTGTCTCTCTCCTTATTGAGGACTTTGATCCCGGCCACCACTCGCTCCCGAATGGATCCAGCATCTTCATCCTCACCAGGTGCAGAGAGATCACCAACCACGGGCTGCACAGGAGCAGGGGTGCCATCCATCCGCCCAGGGGATGTCTGAGAGCCTCCAGCAGGAGAGGCCCTGCTGGCCTCCATGGCTTCCCCAGAAGGGGGCCAGGAGAGCTGGGAGGGATTTCACCTCACACCCTCTTACACAGATCACCTGCAGCAGCAACAGACACACAGCCAGAGAACCTTCCAGCAGCCACACCCGAAGCTGAATGATGGGAAACTACTCCTCCCACTGACACCAATGATGGGACACTATTCCTCCCACTGACACCAACCATAGGGCAATATTCCCTCCATTGACACCAATGACAGGGACCTATTCTTCCCACTGATACCAACCATAGGGCAAGATTCCCTCCATTGACACCAATGACAGGGACCTATTCTTTCCACTGATACCAACCATAGGTCAAAATTTCATCCATTGACACCAATGACAGGGACCTTTTCCTCCCACTGATACCAACCATAGGGCAAGATTCCATCCATTGACAACAACAACAGGGACCTATTCCTTCCACTGATACCAACCATAGGGCAAGATTCCCTCTATTGACATCAATGACAGGGACCTATTCCTTCCACTGATACCAACCATAGGGCAATATTGCCTCCATTGACACCAATAACAGGGACCTATTCCTCCCACTGATACCAACCATAGGGCAATATTCCCTCCATTGACACCAACGACAGGGACCTATTCTTTCCACTGATACCAACCATAGGTCAAGATTCCATCCATTGACACCAATGACAGGAACCTATTCCTCCCACTGATACCAATTATAGGGCAAGATTCCATCCATTGACACCAACAACAGGGACCTATTCCTCCCACTGATACCAACCATAGGGCAATATTCCCTCCATTGACACCAACAAAAGGGACCTATTCCTCCCACTGATACCAACCATAGGTCAAGATTCCATCCATTGACATCAACGACAGGGACCTATTCCTTCCACTGATACCAACCATAGGGCAAGATTCTATCCATTGACACCAATGATAAGGACTTATTCCTTCCACTAATACCAACCATATGGCTAGATTCCCTCCATTGACACCAATGACAGGGACCTATTCCTTCCACTGATACGAACGATAGGGCAAGATTCCCTCCATTGACACTAATGACAGGGACCTATTCCTTCCACTGATACCAACTATAGGGCAATATTCCCTCCATTGACACCAATGACAGGGACCTATTCCTTCCACTGATACCAACCATAGGTCAAGATTCCATCCATTGACACCAATGACAGGGACCTATTCCTCCCACTGATTCCAGCCATAGGGCAATATTCCCTCCATTGACACCAATGACAGGGACCTATTCCTCCCACTGATACCAGCCATAGGGCAATATTTCATCCATTGACACCAATGACAGGGACCTATTCTTCCCACTGATACCAACTATAGGGCAAGATTCCCTCCATTGACACCAATGACAGGGACCTATTCCTTCCACTGATACCAACTATAGGGCAAGATTCCCTCCATTGACACTAATGACAGGGACCTATTCCTTCCACTGATACCAACTATAGGGCAAGATTCCCTCCATTGACACCAATGACAGGGACCTATTCCTTCCACTGATACCAACCATAGGGCAATATTCCCTCCATTGACACCAATGACAGGGACCTATTCTTCCCACTGATACCAACCATAGGGCAAGATTCCCTCCATTGACATCAATGACAGGGACCTATTCTTCCCACTGATACCAACCATAGGGCAAGATTCCATTCATTGACACCAACGATAGGGACCTATTCCTTCCACTGATACCAACCATAGGGCAATATTCCCTCCATTGACACCAATAACAGGGACCTATTCCTCCCACTGATACCAACCATAGGTCAAGATTCCATCCATTGACACCAATGACAGGGACCTATTCCTACCACTGATACCAACCATAGGGCAATATTCCCTCCATTGACACCAATGACAGGGACCTATTCTTCCCACTGATACCAACCATAGGGCAAGATTCCCTCCATTGACACCAATGACAGGGACCTATTCCTTCCACTGATACCAACCATAGGGCAAGATTCCATCCATTGACACCAATGACAGGGACCTATTCTTTCCACTGATACCAACCATAGGTCAAAATTTCATCCATTGACACCAATGACAGGGACCTTTTCCTCCCACTGATACCAACCATAGGGCAAGATTCCATCCATTGACAACAACAACAGGGACCTATTCCTTCCACTGATACCAACCATAGGGCAAGATTCCCTCTATTGACATCAATGACAGGGACCTATTCCTTCCACTGATACCAACCATAGGGCAATATTCCCTCCATTGACACCAATAACAGGGACCTATTCCTCCCACTTATACCAACCATAGGGCAATATTCCCTCCATTGACACCAACGACAGGGACCTATTCTTTCCACTGATACCAACCATAGGGCAATATTCCCTCCATTGACACCAACGACAGGGACCTATTCCTCCCACTGATACCAATTATAGGGCAAGATTCCATCCATTGACACCAACAACAGGGACCTATTCCTCCCACTGATACCAACCATAGGGCAATATTCCCTCAATTGACACCAACAAAAGGGACCTATTCTTCCCACTGATACCAACCATAGGGCAATATTCCCTCCATTGACACCAATGACAGGGACCTATTCCTCCCATTGATACCAACCATAGGGCAAGATTCCATCCATTGACACCAATGACAGGGACCTATTCTTCCCACTGATACAAACCATAGGGCAAGATTACGTCCATTGACACCAACGACAGGGACCTATTCTTCCCACTGATACCAACCATAGGGCACGATTCCATCCATTGACACCAATGACAGGGACCTATTCCTCCCACTGATATCAACCATATGGCTAGATTCCCTCCATTGACACCAATGACAGGGACCTATTCCTTCCACTGATACCAACCATAGGGCAATATTCCCTCCATTGACACCAATGACAGGGACCTATTCTTCCCACTGAAACCAACCATAGGGCAAGATTCCCTCCATTGACACCAATGACAGGGACCTATTCCTTCCACTGATACCAACCATAGGTCAAGATTCCCTCCATTGACACCAATGATAAGGACTTATTCCTTCCACTGATACCAACCATAGGGCAAGATTCTATCCATTGACACTAACGACAGGGACCTATTCCTTCCACTGATACCAACCTTAGGGCAATATTCCCTCCATTGACACCAATGACAGGGACCTATTCCTCCCACTGATACCAACCATAGGGAAAGATTCCATCCATTGACACCAACGATAGGGACCTATTCCTTCCACTGATACAAACCATAGGGCAATATTCCCTCCATTGACACCAACAACAGGGACCTATTCTTCCCACTGATAGCAACCATAGGGAAAGATTCCATCCATTGACACCAACTATAGGGACCTATTCCTTCCACTGATACAAACCATAGGGCAAGATTCTCTCCATTGACACCAACAACAGGGACCTATTCTTCCCACTAATACCAACCATAGGGCAAGACTCCATCCATTGACACCAACGACAGGGACCTATTCCTTCCACTGACACTAATGATGGAGCTCTATTAATAATTTTTATTTCTCCCACTGACCAACAACTCAGAGGCATTGTTTACTCCCACTGACACCGGGTGCAAATACTGGCATCAGTTAGTCTGCCCCCCCCCCTATAGTCTGAAGGACAGTAAACTGGCCCTTTGTTTGGAAAGTTTTAGAGACCCCTCCCCCCCCGCCCAAAACCAAAGTCTACATTTATTCTCTGTGATTGTCAGCTCCATCTAGTGGCCATATTGCGGTATTTTACTGAAATATCCCAATCAGGGAAATACTGCATCATGGCCACTAGATGGAGCAAATTACAGGGAACTATTGGTGACAGCTGTGCCAATGCTTGAGACGTTGGCACGGAGAAATCTTTTATAAATAAACCCTCATAGCTCTGGGGATGATTGTTTAACCTGCACAATAGCAGGAGATGCCCCTGTGGACTCCTATATTCTTCATGTGATGATATGTGATCACCTTCGATCCATTCTGTCCCTTGTGCTATTATTTCCTTTTCTTTGTACAATCAGCATGGAAACATTTCACATTTATGTCAAATACCATCCTGAACTCCGGGCAGATAGAAAGGACACAATGAACGCCGATCTGTGTTTACCAATAAAAATATTTTATTATTTAAAAAAGAAATGTTGGTAAACCGTCAACTCGTCATTTCCGGATGTCGGTCCCTGAAAAGCTTTGCAGATTCATGAAGAGCAATAAGAGGATCATAGCGGCCTGGAGGGGCGGAGTCACAGCTTCAACTCCTGGTGGGAAAGGAAGAAGAAAGTTACTTACACCGGACCTTCACCCAATAGGAGAGGTTGTTTGGACCTGACTCCTCCCCCTTCCTCCTACACAATTATATTAAACCCCTCCCCGTCTCACACCTGTTCACCCCCTATGAAGCAGAGCAATTTTTACATTTCTGCTAAGGACCTGATTGGTCAGCAAAATCTACTTCCATACTAAAGATAACCAGGAAATACATACAGTTCTGCTGATAGGGGGGGACCACCAGTCCTCCTGTAGGGGGCCCGGGCACACAGGGGGGGTCCCAACAGCACGGGGAAATCGGTGCGGTTGGGCAGAGGGGAAATTATAGAAGAAAGCCCTGTGAAGCTCTCTGCAGCAGCTAAAAGTCAGTTTCTCCTCCTCCTGCCAGCTTTCAGCTGCTGCAGGGAGAGACACAGGGCATCGTTCTTCAAGTAACTCCATTTCGCTGTCGCTGTTTTCCAGTTCGTCTAAAAGCGCTTTTGCGCAAAAAAAAAAAATGCTTTTTGGACGTCATGGTCGTTCTCTATTTTCCAGGCACAAAGCACTGGAAAATCACAGGCAGGGCACTGGAAAAGTCACCAGGTGAAATCCTGTGGTGAGATGGGATGATACAGTGTAATCCAATCACAGCTTTCTATCATCTCATTTGGTGGATTTGCACTTTTGAATTTGCCGCCGGTTCCGACCCCCCTGCGTCGCAACGCTCGCAGGGAAGAGACCCGAAGGCAAGTGCTGGCAATCGGCCATGCACAGAGCAGGTGAGGAGTGTGAAGACGGCAGGGGAGGACGGCGGGGAGGACGGCGGGGAGGACAGCGGGGGAGGACAGCGGGGAGGATGGCGGGGGAGGATGGCGGGGAGGATGGCAGGGGAGGACGGCGGGGGAGGATGGCGGGGAGGATGGCGGGGAGGATGGCGGGGAGGACGGCGGGGGAGGACGGCAGGGGAGGACGGCGGGGGAGGACGGTGGGGGAGGACGGCGGGGAGGACGGCGGGGAGGACGGCAGGGGAGGACGGTGGGGAGGACGGCGGGGAGGACAGCGGGGAAGACGGCGGGGAGGATGGCAGGGGAGGACGGCGGGGAATCGCAGGGAAGATGAGTAACATTGCGGGGTAATCCCGAGTGTGGAGGTTACCGCTTTTGGTACTACAAGTTAACCCCGAGCCACACTCGGGAATACCACCAGGGGGGTTAATGCCTGTACTGCGATGAACGTGAAATTATATTTTTATATCTATTTATTGATTGTGGATTAGCTCATTATATATAATAATTTTTGATTGTACCATGTAATAAAAGTAGCAATATGTTTATTTTGTTTATTTTGTGTGTTGCCTCATCTAAAGTCGCATGACTCATGTATATTCTATTGTATTGTTTTTAGGGATGGAGGCATCTCGCTTTTGATGCATCAGATCATTTTTTCTTTTTTTTTTCTTTTTTGTCTACTCATCATACAGTGCCATCCGGTGGCGTGCGAAAGTGTCATTGCCCAACATTTCTAAGGAAGAGTTGTGTGATATTTTCCCTCAGAAGCAAAGATTCCTCAAAACTGTGCAAACAACGCTGATAACTTCTGCTACATTTGTGCCGAGGTGACATTTACATCTCAAAAGTGCAGCATGAGCGGCAGTGGTAAAAAAGACACCATCTATATTTTGGATGCAGAATAGGGGGTCAGGACTAGAAATGGGCCCCTCATTATTGTTGCATTACATGTGCGTCATTGGCTAAACAAGAAGTAAAGGTCGATGCGTTTCGCAGTCCCAATGGTGTGGAGGGAGCATGAAAATGCTACATGAAAAAACAATTTATGAATGGAAAGTTATGTTATTGGTATCAATAAAAAGTTACATTTATGATGATTGGTGTGGCGCCATTCTCATTGCTTTATCACATTTTGCAGAAAAGTTATGGAGTATAATCGCACATCCCCCCCTCATAATTTCAAATTATTTTGATGCAATTTTGACCTGAAGTTGTGTCTTGGAAACTGGAGCCAATCAATACTCAGGACTTCATTTTCCTTTATTAGTGACCAAATTCTGGTAAAATGTTTCTACTTTCATGTCCGAGGCTTTCTCAGTGTAGATCCGTGTTAGCAGATGAATGGAACAACCAGCCTGTAGACCACAATTGGCACCTAGATGCCAAAATTCTCACACCCGTGTAGATACCGTATAGATAAATGATCTGTCACCTGTCATCGGTCATCTGATTCTGTCATCGGTCTTTTCCCCTGATGTAGCAAATTGGATCATGCTTTGCTGGGGGGTTTTTGCCTTCCTCTGGATCAACTGCCGGTATAGGATTGTGTATATGGGATTGTATGGTTGGGGAGGGTATAGGATTGTGTATATGGGATTGTATGGTTGGGGTGGGTATAGGATTGTGTATATGGGATTGTATGGTTGGGGCAGGTATAGGATTGTGTATATGGGATTGTATGGTTGGGTAGGGTATAGGATTGTGTATATGGGATTGTATGGTTGGGGAAGGTATAGGATTTTGTATATGGGATTGTATGGTTGGGGCGGGTATAGGATTGTGTATATGGGATTGTATGGTTGGGGCGGGTATAGGATTGTGTATAGGGGATTGTGTGGTTGGGACGGGTATAGGATTGTGTATATGGGATTGTATGGTTGGGGGCGGGTATAGGATTGTGTATATGGGATTGTATGGTTGGGGCGGGTATAGGATTGTGTATATGGGATTGTATGATTGTGGCAGGTATAGGATTGTGTATATGGGATTGTATGGTTGGGGGCGGGTATAGGATTGTGTATATGGGATTGTATGGTTGGGGCGGGTATAGGATTGTGTATATGGGATTGTATGATTGTGGCAGGTATAGGATTGTGTATATGGGATTGTATGGTTGGGGCGGGTATAATATTGTGTATATGGGATTGTATGGTTGGGGCGGGTATAGGATTGTGTATATGGGATTGTATGGTTGGGGAGGGTATAGGATTGTGTATATGGGATTGTATGGTTTCGGTGGGTATAGGATTGTGTATATGGGATTGTATGGTTGGAGCGGGTATAGGATTGTGTATATGGGATTGTATGGTTGGGGTGGGTATAGGATTGTGTATATGGGATTGTATGGCTGGAGCGAGTATAGAATTGTGTATATGGGATTGTATGGTTGGGGCGGGTATAGGATGGTGTATATGGGATTGTATGGTTGGGGCGGGTATAGGATTGTGTATATAGGATTGTATGGTTGGGTTTTCATTACCGTTTTTTTTTTTTATTGGTTGAGCCTGATGGACTTGTGTCTTTTTTCAACCTGACTAACTATGTAACTATGTAACTATATGTAACCTCTGTAAGGGGTTAGCTCGGTAGCGGGTGTGGGTGACCCCTTGGGGGGGTTCGTTACACAGAGAGAAAGCTGAGGAGTGGTGGAAAAACAACGGTCTATGGTTTATTCTTCCAATTTGCTGGAAACAAGTGCAAGCATCCAAACAGCATAAATCAAACAAATATAAAATAAACCCTGGCCACTTGGGGCGTCTACCTTCACAACACAGGAACCTACCTATGGAGTCTGTCCCAACCTACTGCTGGGCAGACACTGCTGGTCATACATCAGAAAACCAATAGTCTATTTGTTTTCTTTTCACACAGAAAAAGTCAACACCACCTCACCTTCAGAAGTCTCTCAGCTCACTGCTCTCCTTAAGGCACACAGCTTCAGGAGGCAGCAATCAGTAGTCATCCTCCGGATAACTTATAGAGGCCTTAATTGCCTCATTCTGAATAGCTGAAGCTTTCCACCGTCCTTAAACCTTTCTGGCTACCTCTGCAGCCGACACCTGATAGTAATTGGTGAATTGTCTAAACAAGGCAGAAATGTATCTCCCATCTGTGACAACACCCACAGATTTACCTGACTTCCTGTCACACCTCACTGAGCCTCAAAGGGGTGATCCTTTAATCTAGAATTCGGTGTTAACCACATCCCGCCCAGCCTATAGCAAAATGTTTGCCAGGTGGTGGCTCTCCTGTTCTGACTGGACATCATATGACTTCCTTCAGAACAAGCTGCTCATGCGCATCAAGGTAAAGAGCCTATAAGATAGGCACTTTACCATGTGATTAGCTGTGTCCAATCACAGCATAACTAGGAAGCGCCGGTTATCTGCATTCCTGACAGGGTGTGAGTAGAGGAGAGCCAATAAGCAGTCCTCCTGACAGGGGAATCTGCACTCATAATCAGTAGTGGAACACCCCCCTGTTCAGTTCGCACCAAAACATCTCAAACAAGGAAAAGTTCTAGCAAACATGCGAACTCTATTAAAGCGGAGTTCTGGGCTCAAAAACAACTTGTGAACCGCATTTCCGGCGTTTGGAGCGCATCGCGTTCCGGAAGCAGCTATCATCTGTATTTGTACTGCCTTTACTTCACCGCTATATTGTGAGTACCTTTTCTACCTTTAATAAATAAGACTCAACATACAGTACTTCACTATTGTGAGCATTTTTCCTCCTCCATCTATGATCCGGACCTCCTAATGTATTTATGACTGCCCTATACCATGAGGATTAATGGGACTCTGGAGAAGGTACATATTCCCTATTGAGGTCACTGTGAAGTCCTTCCCTTGATACCCAACGCTTGTCACCCCTGTAGGGGTACCTTTATCTGGTGAGTGCGCAATTCATTGGGGGAACTTAAGGATTCACCTGCACGTGTCACCGTATACAGAAATCCCACGATAGATCACCACAGATTGCTATTGGATGATTGTCTTTGTTCCTTGGATTATGAACTTTTGATTTCATATGGACTCACCTGCTTGGTCACTTTTTTCCTTAACAGGACACCTATCAATTTAAAAGTGTCAATGGCTCTTACCTTTATACCATATTGGTATTTTTTGTTTATTTCACGTCACCATTCAATATTCCTTTAATCCATTGTTATTTTTCACGCACATATTTAGTTGTGCATTTTTTTATCACTAATCACTTTATGTGATTTTTCTCAGCACTGGCACTTTTCTTAATTTTGTTACTTCTGGGGACACTTCTAACCCCTCCTCCTTTTTATTATAAAGGAACACCATTAACTTACCTAGTGCACTTAGCCACTTTTATTTGCCATTGCACTTCTCACTGTTACACTTTCTTTATAATCGCGGGATATTCATTTCATTTTATGCTATTTTAAACGTATTCAATACATTTGTGGATGTTTTTACTATGCATTGATTGTACTTTTTCCTTATTTCTTTGGATATTATTGAATATAGCCCTTTCCTTTACTATAAAGGAGCACTACCAATTTATTTAGTGCACTTAGTCACCTTTACTTACCATTGCACCTTTCCACTGTTGCACTATTTTTATCACGTAACATTTGTTGCATTTATTTTATTTTTACCACTTGCCGTCTGCTCACTTGAGCACTACTGCGGCAAAGTGGTTCGTTATCGTCTGGCGACGTACACCTACGTCGCCAGACACCCCCCTTTCTCGGCGGCGCGCGCGCGCCGCCGGAAGCTCGCTCCCGCTGTATTCAGTCACAGCGGGAGTCGGGCCAGGGGAGGAGCAGCAGCAATCGTCGGGGAATCGAGTGTGGAGATCCGCCTGCTTGTGTAAACACAAGCGGGCGGATCTCCTAAGTGACAGGCAGGGTCAGATTGCATTTTCAGCATAGCTCAACATGGGATCTGTCCCTGAGTCACTCAGTCACCTCCCCCCACGCATGTCAGTAAGCACCAGGCATACATTAACCCCTCCCTCTCCAATAAAATTAACCCCTTCCCTGCCAGTGTAATTTTTACAGTAACAGTGCATATATATAGCACTGATTACTGTAGTAATGTCACTGGTACCCCCAAAAGTGTCAAAAATGTCAGTCAAGGGTCCAATCTACCCGCCACAATGTCGCAGTCCCGCAAAAAAAATCTCAGATCGCCGCCATTACTCGTTAAAAAAAAAACACCAAAAATGACAGAAATCTTTCCCTTAGTTAGTAAACGCAATAACATTTGCGCAAACCAATCAAAATACGCTTATTGTGATTTTTTTACCAAACATAGGTAGCAGAAAACAAATTGGCCAAAAATTAAAAAAAATGTTGATTTTTACATTTTTTTGGGGGGGAATTTCATATAAAAAAATGTGAAAAATATTATTTTTTCAAATAATTTTTTTTTTTGTTTATAGCGCAAAAAGTAAAAATCGCAGAGGTGATCAAATACCACCAAAAGAAAGCTCTGTTTGTGGGGAAAAAAGGACGTAAATTTTGTTTGGGTATGGCGTCGCACGACCGCGCAATTGTCAGTTAAATTCGCACAGTGCCGAATCGCAAAAAGTGGCCCAGACGTAAGACAGCAAAATCCTCCGGTGGTAAAGTGGTTAAACTTACTTTTGTATATGGTAATATTGTTCATTGACTGTACGTTTTCTTGCATTTATTTGTATATTTTGATTATTGCCATCAGCACTCTATTACTTGTATACACTACCCTCATTGGAGTTTTACACACATCCAAACATTTACATTTTTTCATTGGCAGCGCCAAGTACCTTCCCCCCCTTTTTTCAAAAACAACTTTGGCCCATCCGCTTGCTGTAAATCCCCTAAAAAACAAATGGATACTCCCGATTTTTTTTTTCTTTACTTACCTTTTTTTTGAAGAAAGTATAGTTACCTTCATTCTACTTCCTCCCTCGGCGGCCGTGGCCCGCGCTGTCACTTCCTGCTTGCACTGATTCCTGGGAGCTGAACGTCATTGCTCTCAGGAATCAATGCGCCTGCACCGGCCCCGCTCGTCACTTCCGGTGCAGGCACGTCATTCCCTGCTAAACAGCTTCTGGGCATGCTCCCCTTACAGGGAGCGATTGTAACTGTAAGGGGGTGGGGCCTATGGAATAACCATAGCAACCTGTGTTCCTATATAGAAGGATCACAGGCGCTCTGTGATCATTCAAAATTGGTTCCTGATGAAGAATTTTCCCACCAATCGCAATCGCTCAGTTCTTCAAGTAACTCCGTTTCGCTGTCGCTGTTTTCCAGTTTGTCTAAAAGCGCTTTTGCTCAAAAATAACGCTTTTTGGACGCCATGGTCGTTCTCTATTTTCCAGGCACAAAGCACTGGAAAAGCACAGGCAGGGCACTGGAAAAGTCACCAGGTGAAATCCTGTGGTGAGATGGGATGATACAGTGTAATCCCATCACAGCTTTCTATCATCTCATTTGGTGGATTTACAGTTTTGAATTTGCCACCGGTTCCAACCCCCCGGTTGCAACGCTTACAGGGAAGAGACCAGGAAGGCAAGTGCTGACAATCGACCATGCACAGAGCAGGTGAGGACGGCGGGGGGGGGGAGGACGGCGGGGGAGGACGGCGGGGAGGACAGCGGGGAGGATGGCGGGGAGGACGGCAGGGGAGGACGGCGGTGGAGGACGGTGGGGAGGACGGTGGGGAGGACGGCGGGGAATCGCAGGGGAGGTGAGTAACATTGCGGGGTAATCCCGAGTGTGGAGGTTACCGCTTTTGGTACTGAAAGTTAACCGCGAGCCACACTGTGGAATACCACCAGGGGGGTTAATGCCTATACTGCGATGAATGTGAAATTATATTTTTATACCTATTTATTGATTGTGGATTAGCTCATTATATATAATAATTTTTGATTGCACCATTAAATCTGTTTTTTCTACCATGTAATAAATGTAGCAATATGTTTATTTTGTTTATTTTCTGTGTTGCCTCATCTAAAGTCGCATGACTCGTGTATTTTCTATTGTATTGTATTTAGGGATGGAGGCATCTCACTTTTGATGCATCAGATAATTTTTTCTCTTTTTTTCTTTTTTGTCTACTCATCATACAGTTCCATCCGGTGACGTGTGAAAGTGTCATTGCCTAACATTTCCAAGGAAGAGTTGCGTGATATTTTCCCTCAGAAGCAAAGATTCCTCAAAACTCGACACAACGCCGATAACTTCTGCTACATTTGTGGCGAGGTGACATTTACATCTCAAAAATGCAGCATGTCGGCAGTGGTAAAAAAGGCCCCACCTAGATTAGCACCTAGCCCCTCATTATTGTTGCATTACATGTGCTTCATTGGCTATACAAGAAGTAAAGGTCGATGCGTTTCGCAGTCCCAATGGTGTGGAGGGAGCATGAAAATGCTACATGAAAAAACGATTTATGAATGGAAAGTTACATTATTGGTATCAATAAAAAGTTTCATTTATGATGATTGGTGTGACTCCATTCTCATTGCTTTATCACATTTTGCAGAAAAGTTATGGAGTATAATCGCATCCCCCCCTCATAATTTCAAATTATTTAGATGCAACTTTGACCTGAAGTTGTGTCTTGGAAACTTGAGCCAATCAATACTCAGGACTTCATTTTCCTTTATTAGTGACCAAATTCTGGTAAAATGTTTTTACTTTCATGTCCGAGGCTTTCTCAGTGTAGATCCGTGTTAGCAGATGAATGGAACAAGCCGGCCTGTAGACCACAAGTGACACCTAGATGCCAATAAAATTCTCACACCCTTGTAGATACCGTATAGATAAATGATCTGTCACCTGTCATCGGTCATCTGATTCTGTCATCGTTCTTTTCCCCTGCTGTAGAAAATTGGATCGTGCTTTGCTGGGGGTTTTTCGCCTTCCTCTGGATGAACTGCGGGTATAGGATTGTGTATATGGGATTGTATGGTTGGGGAGGGTATAGGATTGTGTATAAGGGTTTGTATGGTTGGGGCAGGTATAGGATTGTGTATATGGGATTGTATGGTTGGGGAGGGTATAGGATTGTGTATATGGGATTGTTTGGTTGGAGCAGGTATAGGATTGTGTATATGGGATTGTATGGTTGGGGAGGGTATAGGATTGTGTATATGGGATTGTGTGGTTGGGGCGGGTATAGGATTGTGTATATCGGATTGTATGGTTGGGGCGGGTATTGGATTGTGTATGTGGGATTGTATGGTTGGGGCGGGTATAGGATTGTGTATATGGGATTGTATGGTTGGGGCGGGTATAGGATTGTGTATATGGGATTGTATGGTTGGGGCGGGTATAGGATTGTGTATATGGGATTGTATGGTTGGGGGGGTATAGGATTTTGTATATGGGGTTGTATGGTTGGGGAGGGTATAGGATTGTGTATATGGGATTGTATGGTTGGGGCGGGTATAGGATTGTGTATATGGGATTGTATGGTTGGGGAGGGTATAGGATTGTGTATATGGGATTGTATGGTTGGGGAGGGTATAGGATTGTGTATATGGGATTGTATGGTTGGGGCGGGTATAGGATTGTGTATATGGGATTGTATGGTTGGGGAGGGTATAGGATTGTGTATATGGGATTGTATGGTCGGGGCAGGTATAGGATTATGTATATGGGATTGTATGGTTGGGGCGGGTATAGGATTGTGTATATGGGATTGTATGGTTGGGTTTTCTTTACTGTTTCTTTTTTTTTTATTGGTTGAGCCAGATGGACTTGTGTCTTTGTTCAACCTGACTAACTATGTAACTATGTAACTATATGTAACCTCACTGAGCCTCAAAGGGGTGAACCTTTAAACTAGAATCCGGTGTTAACCACATCCCGTCCAGCCTATAGCAAACTGATGGCCAGGTGGTGGCTCTCCTGTTCTGACTGGACATAATATGACTTCCTTCAGAACAAGCCGCTCATGAACATCAAGGTAAAGTGCCTATAAGATAGGCTCTTTACTTGAGGGGGAGGAGCCTGCTAATGGCGCCAGTTCTGACTGCAGGCTAGAAAGCCACAACGCTGTCCACAGAGATGAGCAAGGAAATGCTCGACCCTCCAGCCTCCATGTTCGCCTGATCGGCCCCACTACCCCTCCTCACATGCCCCAGCCAGGCCCGGAATGCTGGTGTAGATTCGGTATCTACGGACCTGCTCGAGACCAGTTGTATCTCGGAGAAGCTTCAGCCGACTGCCGCAGCTGCCTTGGGGAAAGCCACTGTGAGGGGAGAGAGGGTGGCTTCCCATCCGGCCACCAGCAGGCAGACCGGCGTGCAGGAGGGATGGAGGGATCATGGACGGAGAGATACAGTAGCGCTGGACACTGGACTAATCCCTCCGCAGTACAGCACAACGAGCACCCCAGGACAAGTCGTAAGGGACTGGTGAGAGGGTGAAACCCCCCCCCCCCCTAATATTCTTAAGCCTGTTTTTTTTTTTTCCTGCGAGGGCTGTCTTAAATAACTGGTACAATCTGTCTAAAAGTCAACCATTTCGAAACCCAGAAGGGGGGGGATATTGATTGATTATCTATTCCAACATTCCAGGCTTTTCTGAAGCTATACAGCTACCCCTACTTTTGGAGGAAACCGTCATAGTCCTGCACTGGCGGAGCGGATTTAATAAGGGAATCCCCCTATTACTGTCTATTACTGTTTACTACGATACACTGTCAGCTTGGTTTAGAGCGGTGTCGTGTGAGGGTGAAAACTCCTCCTAATTTTCTTAAGCCTTTTTTCCTTTATCCGGCATGTGCAGTTTTGAATAATCTATTGGACTGTTTTAAATAACCTATTGGACTTTGTTTGAACAATATCCCGAATAAATCTATACAATCACTTCCGTATATTGCCAGCCAGGTTGTAGGGTGGTGTGGTGATCAGGTGGACACAAGGGGGGAAGTAAGAACAGACTGTAATACACTATGATGGAATCAACTTATCTCTAAATATCGGTTAACTACCGAGGGGCAAAACACTGCTCCTGGGAGGGAAAGTGATTCCTAAAGGACGTCACGTGACACCTAAGGACTTATATCATATATTCACTCTTAGATGGTAAAATCTTCTGGGACTGTAATACTGAATACTGAAAACCTGGAAAAGGCATAACAGGAGTAAAGGAGGGACCCTCATAAAGACCTGAGGGGAAACTCCCCTAAAGGGTGATCGGTAAAGAGGGATACCACCACATATCCTCTGCTTTTCCCCCTGTTTGCATATATACTGGTCCATGATAAGATTGGTAATTACCACAAACCGGGGTCTTAAAACCTGTACGAGAAAACTTTGATATAATTCTCAAAGGGAAGTATATGAAACGACGAACGTTGCTTTTCTCTTTGTCCTGGATCCTCTAAAAATAGAGCTAACTATAGTCCTTTCTCTAGAAAATAAAAAGATCTAAGGATAAAATACTCTCTTCTGCACACGCCATAGATAAACCCCAGGGAGTAGTAGAGGGGAAAAACAAGAGTTTAGGCCTAAATATCAGACATACATAAAAAAATAATAAGGGAACCCCTATGTCTAAAATGAAGAATAAACAGACGAAGGAGGTGACGGGGAAACCTGCAACAATTACGGCCAGCCCTGGGACTTTTAAAATGTACATGACTCAGGAAGGGAAAGGGCAAAACGGATCACCTGAAAAACAACCAGTTGTGAGACCAAAACAAAATAGTGAAGGAAATAAAAAGAATAAAGGATCAAAAGTTTTGGGAGCAACAGGAGAAGAGAGCCTAGACCTATCCAGAGAGAGTACACAAACAACAGGAGATAATGAACCAGGGAAGGAAGAAGATTCAAGGATAAAAGATCAACCACCTACAAAATCAGAAATGATGGAAATGTTCTCGAATTTAGATAGATCAATTAAAACTGAAATGGCCACTCTATATAGAGACCTAGGACATACATTGACAAGGGTAGAAGAAACGGAAACGAAGATAAACACTCAAGGGAAAAAGTTAACAAAATTCAAAGAACAAACAAGGAAAATGCAATTAGAACAAAGGAATATGTTATATAAGATGGAATATCAAGAGAATAGAAATAGAAGGAAGAACTTACGGATTAGAGGATTACCGGAAAAAGATAAAGAAGAAAAACTACAAGAAATGCTGGAAAGCGTATTTAATCCGCTTCTTGGGAATGCAATCATAAATAAAATAGAATTTGAAAGAGTCCACAGAATACGGAAACATCTAAATGCTCCGAGAGAAAAACCAAGAGATGTGATAGCGAGATTTCATAAATATGAAGTGAGAGCCCAAATCTGGGAAAGAATGAGCGATAGACCAATAATGAGATATGAAGGAGAAGACTTACAAAGTGAGGTGGGAGGGGGGAGGGGAGGAGATAGGGGGAGGGGGGAGGGAAAGGTGGGGGGGAGGGTGGAAGTAGGAAAAACAATAATAAGAAAGTACCCTACTCTCAAAATTAAATATTTCTTGCACCTAACGCGGGAACATACTCTTGGAGATATAACCCCAGGTAAATTTTATAAAAGAAAATGAGTGTAGTAAACTATTTATCATATAACGTACGAGGAATGAATTCACCCGTAAAGAGACAAAAAATCTTAGGGGAAATTAAGTACCTAAAAGCGGATGTAATATTTTTACAGGAGTCCCATATCACCCATGAATCAAATATCAGATTATATTCCCATAACCATCCTACTTGGTTCTATGCAGACTCATTTAAAAAAAAATCAAGTGGAGTAGCTATTGGTCTCGCCAGAGGGACTAGATTTGTCTTAGAAGACAGGTTAGCCGACCCGGGGGGTAGATTCCTCTTCCTGAAGGGGACCTTAAATGAAGAAGTGGTTACATTAGTAAACATCTATAGCCCCAATGAAGGACAAATAGCATTCCTGGGGAAGATCCTAGGGAAACTAACAAACTTTAAGAAAGGAGGGGTGATCTTCGCCGGGGACCTCAACCTGAGCCTCGATCCAAAAATGGATAATACATCACGATACCAAAGGTGCTCGAATCATCAGATTAAGGAACTTAGGACAAAATTATATCAAAATCAACTAGCAGATATTTGGAGAATACTTAACCCAAAAGAGAGAGATTATACTTATTATTCAAATATACATAAGACATATTCCAGAATCGATTATTTTCTAATAGAACACCGATGGATCGAGAAAGTGTTAGAGGCAAGGGTTGGGATTAGGACCTGGTCAGATCATTCCCCCATCTCACTAAAAATAAAAATGGGTAAAGAATTATCTAGAATGTCTACCTGGAAAATCAGTGAGGAATTGATTAGAGATAAAAAATGGGGAAAGGAAATAGAAAAAGAACTGGAATTTTATTTTCAAAATAACAACATTGAAGAAACACCTAAAAACATCATATGGGAAGCACAAAAAGCATAAATGCGGGGTATATTCATTTCAAAAGGAGCACAAAGGAAAAAAGAAAGATCGGAAAAAAAAAGATAGATTAATGAGAGATATATATGAATTAGAACAAAAACAAAAAAAATAACAACAATAAATAAAAAAGATCTATCCCCTTTGTTAGAAAGGAAAAAAGAGGACCTAAGAGGACCTAAAAGAACTGTTAGAACAAGAAATTAGACAAGAATTTAATAAAGTAGCAAGAGAGAAATATGTGGAGGGTAATAAGATTGGAAAAAAATCTGGCAAGAATCCTTAAAAAAAAAAAATCAATAAACTTCATAGACAAAATCAGAAATAGAGGTGGGGACTTAGTCCACTCATCCACTGAGATAGCAGGGAAGTTCCAAAAATATTATGGTAATTTATATGCGGTAGGGGGGTGGGTAAACAAGAAGACAACCCCGATAGAGAGGAGAAGATCAAAAACTATTTGGAAAAGGCAAGAATGAAAAAAATAGAGAAGGAAAAAATAACACTCCTTGAGGCACCAATTACGGGACAAGAAATAGAAAAGGCTATAAAAGATACTGCAGTAGGAAAAAGCCCAGGACCTGATGGTTTTACCATCAGTTATTATAAACAATTTAAAGATCTTTTAATCCCAAGGTTAAGGGGGTATATGAACGGTCTGGGTTCCCAATTTGATATGAGTAGAGAGGCACTTCTAGCTTCGATTACAGTCATTTTAAAAGAAGAGAAAGACCCAACGTTGTGCTCAAGTTATAGGCCCATTTCTCTCTTGAATGCCGACACTAAGTTGTTTACGAAAATACTAGCAACAAGGATGAAGGGGCTGATGGAGGATTGGATCCATGATGACCAGGCTGGTTTCATACCTAGCAGACAGGGGAAAGATAACGGGATTAGAACAATCCTATTGATAGATCAAATGTTAAAAAACAGGGACTCAAGTTTGATACTGTCGATTGATGCTGAAAAAGCATTTGACAGGGTCAACTGGGAATTCACGTTGAGAGCTGTAAGAATATTTAATAATAATATCTCGCGCTCGTACTTCATTATGTCAGAATATTTATACTGCTCTGAATATAGCAGTGTCTATTTATGGTTAATAAGCAAAGATCTATGAGAAAGGAGAATCTTCACCTATTGCCACAAATCAATATGTCGTGAATTATTTTTTTTTTTTTTTTTTTTAAAGGTTTTTTATTAAACAAACAAAACACAGTACACCAAAAGAAAAATGGCAGTGCAACATAAAAGAGAGGATACAGAACATACAAAGCATCCTCTCCAATCATCTAACAAAATAAAACCACAGTACAGAGAATACCCAGTAATCGTGGTAAAAGGGGGGGTAACACATTATTATAAGCAATATATAACGACACATGCGGAGCAAAAGAAGGCACTGTAGACATCGCCTAGGAGGCGTCAGACACCGAGGAGGCAGTAAGATCAGAGTCTACCCAGAAGGACCAGATTTTATTGAATTTCTTCGGACATCCTCTGGCCTCATACGTCAGTTTATACAGAGGCAGAGCCTGATTAACAATAGAGACCCAAAATGGAACGTCAGGGGGTGTGGAAGATTTCCAACGGAGAGCAATAGCTTTCCTAGCATAGAAAAAGAGCAAACGCAGAAATAGTTTCGTGCGAGCCGGAGCATCCTCATCATCCACATATCCTAGGAGACAACGAAGGGGGTTACAGACATTGGACAATTGAGAGATATCAGTTATAAAGGCCGTCACCCCTGACCAAAAGGCACGGACAGGGGGACATTCCCAGAACATGTGAAAGAAGGATCCCACACCATCAGAGCACTTAGAGCAGAGAGGGGAGGATAATGTACCAATTTTATGAAGGAACAGGGGAGTGTAGTAAGCCCTATACAGGAATTTTAATTGTATGACTCTATCCCTGGAGGAAATTACAACCGGGATTTGTTCAGGAAGGACGTCATGCCAAACCTCCTCCGTCAAGTCCGGGACGTTTTCACGCCACTGGGACTCAACCACCGCCAAGCGCTTAGACTTAGAATGCAAAAGCCTACGATAATACGTGGAGACCAGTTTCTCATGTGAAGAGTCAGAGAGGAGATATTCCAAGGGGGATGGCTCCAGCGAGACATCCCGGAGGCCGAACTGCGCAGCCGCCGCATGTCTCAGCTGGAGGTAGCGAAAATGAGCCGTAGATGGTACAGCAAAAGTGGACTGCATGTCCGCAAAGGACCGGAAGGTTCCCCGGACATACAGGTGATCAACAGACTTCACCCCAAGACGGGCCCAAAAAATACCGTCGTCCCGACCGAAAAACTCCCGAAACCGAGGATTGTGCCAAAGGGGGGCATTAGGGGAGTACGACCCCGGAGGGTCGGCCTCACCCAATGCGGTAGCCGCAAAAACCCGTAGAGTGACCGAGATAAGTGCAGTGTTCGGCCTGCCCATAGTAGATCTACGGTGCAGCAAATTTTGCAGAGATTCATAGGACGTGAAAATAGCCGCCTCCAAGGCCGCCGCAGCATGATTGTCCTCGGGATGGAACCACCAATGTGCGTGTGCCAACTGGGAGGCAAAATAATAAAGGCGTAGGTTGGGCGCTGCCAGTCCCCCCGCTAATACAGGTAACTGTAACGCATCTCTGGCCACACGTGCCGGCCGACCCCCCCAGATAAATGAAGTGAAGAGCGAATCGATGACCTGGAAACGACGTTTGGTAACATATATCGGGGAGTGACTCAACACATACAGAAATCGGGGAAGGAACATCATTTTAAAAATATTGATCCTACCCAAAACCGTGAGAGGAAGCTGGGACCAGAGCTGCAAAGAAGATTTAAGTCGGGCAACCAAGGGATCTAAATTATTGGGGAGGAAACGAGACAAGGGAAGTTGAATGTCAACCCCCAAGTATCGAAACCGATCTACCACCTGGAGAGGGCATAATGCGAGAGAAGGGGGCAGAACCTGGGGATCCAGGGGGAACAGAGTAGATTTACTCCAGTTCACCCGGAAACCCGAGAAGTGACCGAAGCGATCAATAATGGACAATAGAGTGGGGAGGGATTGATGTGGATCCGCTAGATATATCAACATATCATCCGCATACAAGGAAACCTTTTCCTCCAAGCCATTGATCACAAAGCCCGCAACAGCCGCACACTGGCGGATCTGCGCAGCCAAAGGCTCAATGGCCAGGGCGAAAAGCAACGGGGACAACGGGCACCCCTGCCTAGTACCCCGAAAGATGGGAAAGGAGAAAGACACGGAATTATTGACCCTGATACGGGCACGAGGGAGATAATATAGAAGTTGTACCCATTTTATGAACCCCGGTCCGAATCCAAATTTCGCCAATACCTCCAAGAGATAAGGCCACTCCACTGAATCAAAAGCCTTGTGAGTGTCCAGGGCCACCACAACCCTGGCCCCCACAGAATCATGAGTCGTCTGAAGGTTGGTAAAAAGTCTACGCAAGTTGATCGAGGTAGACCGGCCAGGAATAAACCCCGACTGGTCCGCCCCGACCAAGTCCGTGACAACCGTATTCAGCCTCCTCGCGAGGACCTTGGCCAAAATCTTCACATCTGTATTAATAAGTGAGATCGGACGGTACGATTCACAGAGAAGAGGGTCCTTGCGCGGCTTCGGGATGAGTACTATAAGGGCTTCCGTCATGGAGGGTGGCAGACGTCCTTCCCTCAGAGCACAAGTAAACACTTTCAACAAATGGGGGACCAGCAATTCCCTATAGTGAAGATACCATTCAATGGGGAAACCATCCAAGCCAGGTGTCTTATTATGTGCAAACGTAGCTATGGCCTTGTCAATCTCCTCTGTGGTCAAAGGGGAGTCTAAGAAGCGAGATTGGTCGACCGACAATGCGGGCAATTCAATATCATATAAAAAATCATCAAGTTCGATAATAGTGTAATGGGCCTGGGTGCGGTATAAAGAGGAATAAAATTCAACAAAACTATGAAGAATATCAGGAGTTTGTTCTACAATGACACCGGCCTGGTTGGTGACCCGGGGAATGATACAAGGTTGAAAATCCGGCCTAGCCAAGTAGGCCAACAAGCGACTGTTTTTGTCCCCCAGTTCAAAAATTCTTTGATTCTGATATAACAGTTTTTTCTGGGTGCGCTCAATAAGGACGAGATCCAAATCACGGGCTCTGGCCCGCCAAGCGGCGTGATTCTGAGGGGAGGGGTCGTCAGAGTATTGCCGTTCAGCCGTATGCAATGCCCGTTCGGCGTCAACCAACTTGGTCTGACGCGCCTTCCGAGCATGGCCTATGGCAGACGAGAAGGTGCCCCGCATAGTGGCCTTGAAGGCGTCCCAGGTCAGCAGTGCCGACCCCTCCCGTCCATTGAGCGCCCAGAAAGAATTCAATTCCGTGAGCCCCTGATCAGTCACCGCAGGGTCCGCCAGCCACAGAGGGCTTAGTCGCCACAATTTATAATTAGGTGGGGACCCCAAAGCAAGGTCCACCAGCAAAGGGGAGTGGTCAGATACCGCCCGAGGGAGGTACCTGATCCCCGAGAGCGGACCCAGCAGTTCCCGAGAGAGCAAACAGAGGTCAATCCTAGATAGAGTGTGGTGTGAGCTCGAATAACAAGAAAACTCAGTAATCCCCCCATGTTTCCACCTCCAGGCGTCCGTGAGGTCCAATTTGTCTAAGTAGGAGCGCAGGGGGGTATGTTGGGAAGAAGCAGCCCCAGAGCGGTCCAAAGCATTGTCGAGGACCGTGTTAAAGTCACCCGCCATAATAAGAGGGCCCTCCGCCATTTCCAAAACCAAACCCAAAACACGGTCAAAGAATGACTTAGTAAACGGCGGGGGGACATAAACATTCACCAGGGTATAAGGTTTGCCTAAATATTCAATAACAAGGATAACAAAGCACCCCGAGGGGTCCGTCTTTAAATGTTTAATAGTGACTGGAGCGGATTTGGCAATCAAAATGGACGTGCCTCGGGCATAGGAAGAGTATGTAGAGTGTAGCGCATACGCCACGTGTGCCCGCTTAAGGGCCATAACCCTGGACCCCTGGAGGTGTGTCTCCTGTAACAAAACAACGTGAGGACTATGGCGTTTTAAATAGTCAAACATCAGAGACCGTTTCACTTTAGAATTTAGCCCCCTGACGTTCCATGAGATTATACGTAGAGTAGACATAGGAATATACCAACAATCAGCGTTAGCGCCCCGTAGGTCAGCCCAAAAACAGGCAAACCCCGAAGGGCCAAGGCACAACCAGCATCTGAGAGGAGCCCAGAAAAAGGAGTACACATAGGACATAAAAAAAGTGACCACAGTAACATAGTAAACAAAATCAACTGCATCGCATAAGGAGAGAGCATGACCCCAGAAACAAAAAAAGGAAAAACTGTACCGACCCTGTGGATCAAAATGGTGCAAACAAACAAACCAAAAAGAAAAAACCCGCCTAGACCCGCAGGTTGCGGATGGCAATAGTAACAAACACCCCCTCCCCCCACCCTAGCCCACCCGGCCCTCAAACCCCAACAATTGAGAGCTTTGTAGCCCATAACAACAAAAGGAAGTCAAATGCAGGGAAACGTGGATCTGCTCGTCCTGTAGTAGACAAACGAGAAAAAACAATAAAAAGGAAAAGAGATGAGGGGGGAGCCCCCCCACCCCAAAAATGCCCATCAGAAAAAACAGAAAAATAGGAACCCCGACCCCCAGAAAAAGGGAATAGCCATCTGTCCCAAAAAATCAATCAGGCGAGAGAGGGTCCATGAGGAGCACCAGGACGAGCCCAGAGCCCAACCATACTATCAGCAGACAAACAGTCTTTCATCTAGGAGGAGACCGCCGGTCCTGGCGGCCAGGAGAGCCACGGCCCAAGGAGTCCACCCAGTGCGCAGCCTCCCGAGGATCCTGGAAGAAATGAGCCTTGCCTTGAGAGATGATCCGGAGACGGGCAGGATAAAGCATACTATATGGTAACTGGAGATCACGCAGCCGCCTCTTAACTGCCATAAAGGAGGCCCGCTGCTTTTGGGTGGCTGCAGAGAAGTCAGGAAAGATGGAGATAGCATTATTATTGTAGGAGACACGGCCCTTCTCCCTGGAGGCCCGTAGCACAGCCTCCCTGTCCCGGAAATGCAGAAGTTTAATGAGAAGAGGACGAGGTGGCGCCCCCGGTGGCAGGGGGCGCAGCGGCACCCTGTGCGCCCGTTCAATGGCGAATAATGGAGAAAAAACATTCTTCCCAAAGGTGTCAAGGAGCCACTTTTCCATAAATGATTCGGGGGTCTTTCCCTCCGCCCCCTCAGGGAACCCCAGAAAGCGGAGGTTATTACGTCGGAGGCGATCCTCCATGTCAGTGATCTTATCAATGGTGGCCGTGTGACCCCTCTGTAAATCAGACACAGTGGCCTGCAAGGGGCGGTGGGCATCCTCCAGGTCGCCAATACGTTGCTCCGCGTTGCCCACCCTATGGCGGAGATTATGGACATCCTGCTTCAGGAATGACATCTCCATCCTCACAGACTCAATTTGAGTAGTGAGAGAGGCCTGACAATGGCGGATGGCATCCATGATGGCAGCAAGGGATGGCTCAGGCCTATCTACCCCCACCCCTGCCTCAGCAGTGGGGTCTAGGGGGGATGAAAGAAGAAGGTCACTCACAGTCTCATGCCGGTGCAGGGAGGAAGAGTCGTCAGGCTCCGAACCACCTCCGTGGGAGAGAGAGGCGGATGACTGCAAGGATCGTGCAGCAGCAGCTGGCTGGCTCGAGCTCCGTGGCGGGCCGGCGCCATCTTGGGACCGCTCGAGGAGGGAGGCCGACGGCCGGGATCCAGGCGCCTCCGGACCAGGGGGACCGATCTTCACCATCTCCGCTGATGCACCGAGGGATCAGGAGTACACGGGCGTCGGAATCAGGTGAGTAGCGGCTCGGGGTTCCACAGGATCACTGAAGGATCAGGGCAAGCAGGAGAGAGCTCCGGGACCGCGCTGCTCTCACATCAGTAGCCGGCCACGCCCCCCCGTCGTGAATTATTTTTAATTGATTAATTTCTTTTTAAAAGCATATACCAATCTTAGTGAGTACAGTCTACAGTATGGAATACATATAAAATATTTATTCACGAGACATGTAATCACAATATATGATCAAACAAGAAATGACACAAAAAGATAACTCTTCAGAAAAAATACTAACTTCAAACAATCAATGCAATGTGATGTTTAGCTCAATAATGAAAGTGAAACTGAAACAAAGTGAAAGCAAAACGAAAGCAAGATTACCATTTCTCCAGGTACAGCATGAACCATAGGTATGTGTTCTATATAAACAGACCACAATTGTCTGCGAATCACGTGGCCGAAAATCATTCCACTGCAGATGGAGTGAGAATAAGCCATGCAAAACGGAAGACTTAAAATTGCAAATAATGCACTAAATCTGATATTAATAAAAATGTATAAAAACAAAAATCAGCTTTTTAGAGAAAAATCTACTATGGTTTATACGGCTGGGATTGTAATCCTATTACCCTTAAATATGCAATATAAAACATATAAGGAAGGAATAAACAATATTGACTAAAATCAAATAATACAGCAAGGCATATTTACCACACTTAAGATGGCGGCTAGCTTCAAATGGTCGTTACCAGAGTCTTAAGATGGATGCCAGTGAGGGAGGAGTTTAGTTGGGTGTCCCTCAAAGTTTCAGATGAATGATGGAGCAAGATGGAGTATGTCTGGATGAGTCTATAGATGGATGTAGTAGTGTGTGTGATGTATGTGTATTGTATGATGGGCAGTGTAATGTAATGTCCTAACTCATATCTGGGCTGTTCTTTTATATGGTATGAACAAAGGGCTATAAAAATTACCATAAGTTAAACCCAGAGGATGAAACATTATCCCTATTGGTTGGGATATTCTATACCTTAACTGGTGAGGTCATAGACACACCTCTCCTGATAATTAAATTCTTTGTATAATAAAATTAAAGGATGATTTCTCTATGTTCAAGAGTAATCCAAAAAACACAACATAAAACTTTGTCCATACTCCCAGTACATACATAAATGTCCATCTGTATCTCCATCATTCACCCTGACAAGTAATGCCATTTCAACAATTATATTTTTAATACAATATAATTTTCCTACATTGGAATATCTGAAATATCCCAAAACTGCATTTGGTATTTCGTCTACAGAGGGCAGTATCATACCGTTCATTAGACCGTTCATTAGACCGTTCATTAGATTTTGTATGTAACAATAATTAAAACATATTGTTATCTGATGATCTTTGACCTGTTGGCTAGTGAAGATCCATTAATTATTTGACCATGCCACATGTTGTCAGACATTTTGTCTGGCCTGTAATATTTACGATACCTAAAACACTTAGACACAAACTTCTCTGAAATGAGGTAATTAGTGATGAGATATATATGTTCTTACACTTATTAGAAAAAGAATTCTAAGTAAGATTACTACTGTAAGAATATAAACCCAAAATGTGATATAACATTCCTAAATATATATGTATATGCCTTACATAATATAATGACATAATTATGGCTCATATCTTCTCACGCATAATAATGTATCTATAAAAACTTATATATAGCTCATTTTAAAATACAGACAATTAAGGAGATATCACCCCCTTACATCTAGTATAGCGTCAGGCTGACTGAGTCTTATCTAAAAGAATGTCAGTTTTCCACTTATTTATGCCCAAAGAAAACAGAGACATCTGTTGAAAGTATAAGACCCTATTGTAAGAGAAATTTTGTTTAACAAGTACATATGAACTCTCCTTCACCTTAAAAACAAGATGGAAACTATACTGTTCAGAATCTTATATGCATAATATGGAATATACACGGCTTTTTAAATCCATTTTTTTTACCTATTATTATTATATTAATCATCCCCAATAATCCCGACATATCCCCCCCCTTTCTTCCCAGTAGGCAGGTGAGCAGCCTCGCCATATCTGGGAAGAAAGCTTTATAAGGAGTAGCAAAAGAAAAAAAATGTCTTGTCCTCTTTCTATAAGAGAATAGTTCATATTGGGAATTGTAAATAACTTTTAAGTAAAGCGGTAATAAAAAAAAAAATGAGAGAAAAAAGAAAATCATCAGTTCAAAATGTCAGTTCGTAGCAACTTTGCTAGTGTTAGCTATGTCACAAACTGTTCCTTATTAGTCTCTTTGAATCTCGATCTCCTGGTAAAGAAACTCAAATGTTTCTTGAAATCTGCATCTCCAGTTTGCAAAGTCTTGATGGAGACAGAAATTAACTGCTGCAATGGCATTGGCAACTACCATTCAAAGCGCAGTAAAACAATGTTGGCAATCAGGAATCCGAGAAATCTGTTTGGACGTTCAACCTTGGATATTGGTTGGATAATGAATGGTTTCAGCATGGTCTAGAGTGTCACACACCTAGACTGAGTTTTGCTCACATATACAATGCACCATTCTCACATCTCCTTCAATTGAAAACAGGAGTGCGATTTCTTTCAATGGATTTCCTCGGATCAAATGCACAAAGATCTGTTGATACAAATCTTCCTCTCCGTCAGCAAGAATCTGGGGCGTCTTGCAGCTTGATTCCTGAAGAAGGACCCAATGCAATGAGGGGTTCCGTCTTGAGCTGGGCTCTAAGGAGTAAGATGACCCATCCGATCGCTGCATTTTTGGTAAACGTCATCGTCTGTACCAATCAATGACCTGGCATGGAAGGTTAATCTCTTCCTATTGGATGAAACATACAGTATGAATATACACTCTTTATCAATTGACATTTCAATGCGATGTTGGTACCCTAAGCTTTCTCAGAGTTCTCCTTTAACTCACTGTGTGATCAGTCTTTTATATGACCACCATGGAAGGTGAGACTATATATGCAACCTTTCCTAGGGCGACCGACTTCTGGGGCTTATTAACATGGGGATGTATTTATCGCCATGGATACTACACATTGGACAATTGTACAGTGATACAATATTTTGTTATAATTTACCTACTACTTAGGAGAAAACAAATATCTCCCCCTATGGGGCATCAATGCAATTTATTGGAGGCAATAAAACTACCTGGCATTGAGGATTCCTTCTTGGTTACCGTATACAACCTTTAACCTCTTGACTGCATTACGTCATTAGGGTTTGATCCTCCTTGGTATCACTGTCATTGGCGATTTTTTAAAATATGTCCGCTTTGAGCGACCTGTTTGAGTCAGAGGGATGAAGTGACCACTGAAAAATAGGAGGGTAGTTAGTATCTAACAACCAAGATCCCCTGGCAGGGATTTCAGGATCCTCAATGCTGTGATCTGGGGATAAAATGGTGTTAGAACCCTTGTATCCTCTGCCTCTATTCAGTGTATCCCTTTGATTCCTGCCACTTGGGCATTAAAGGACTTTGGTGGCCTTTGGCTGGCCACAGGATTTGTTCCTGAAGAGGAATTATTTTTAGTTCTGGGCTTCAGTGCCCTGAGTGAACCAAGTGATCAGCTGATCAATTTGACTTCTATTCTGCTGAAAACTTTTACAGAACTGAATTATTGGCTCCGCCTCCTGCGGTGCCTATGTCTCTCGGCCAAACTTATTATTTTTATGTGCATGGGCAATGCCTCAAAGCACAGGGATTTAAATTACAAGTGGTTGTACTCAGCTCCTTCATTGAAGGGTGTTAGGCACTTTGAGTACAGCAAAAAAAAAATGCAATGGGGCTTTGGTGCTGTGTACATTTTAAATTGTAGATAACAGCTCTAGCAGCAGTGAAGTTTTTGTGTGGGCCTAATTTTAAATGACATCCTGCAGGCACAACACAGAAAAGGTGTTTTCATAGGCCTTAAGATGGTCAATAATGTCTAAGGACCCTTTATTAACAAAAATCAGGACAGTACTCTTTTTAAAACTTTTTAAATTTTGGAGGTGTATGGTATCTTTTTAGGGGTGCTAGTCTTTTGCAATGACCTGATATGACTCATACTTATTTATGCATGGCTGCCTAATTTCTGCCCTCCTATATTTAGAAGATGGCTGGGGTAGGAAGTGGACTCTCTACCTGACTCCCCCCCCCCCTTTGTCTGGGTCATAACCAATCAGACTGGGAGTCATATCTGGGTCTATGAATAATTATTTCATATTTAGTGCAGGACTAATTAAACATTACCCTTTTGCATGGACACCATGACCTTTTGGAACTCGCCTATTTATTTACTGATGAGTTCCTGTCATGACTTGAACTGTTACATTTTTTTTTTTTCACTGCTAAATACTCGGCAACTTTCACTAGAAAACATTTTTCCTTACTCAAAACTTCCTAATTATTGCATTAATCATTTACATTTCTCTTTCAAATGGTTACTTTCATTACAGCTTTCTTGGTAAGACTTCTGCCACAATTCTACTTCATTTTGCAGTTTCACGCTACATTCTCTTAACTGATGTGTCCCAATAGAGGTTACTTTCACCTGCTCAAGGAGGTTCCTTATCTCACTTCCTATTATTTGGAGTGGAGATTAGAACTCTACTAATTCCTTTTTGTTGAGCCTTCTGGTGCAGTTCCTCATAAAGATACAGTAAGATTGGCCATGACTCAAAAAGTATGTGATCACGCTTCCTGACGTCTTTTGGTGTTAGATAAGCTATTGGTGAGTTCATACATACAGGTTTTCCTCTACCCAGTCAGATGCCCATTATTGGCCTGACGTTTGAGGATTTTGATATATGACTCTAACCAGCATTTACATATTCCACCATTTCAGACTCAGAGAGGTGTTTCCACACATTTATGATCTGTGCCAAATCTACTGGAGTTGTGGCATTACCACTAGGGACTCACACCTTGCCAGAGTTGGCAGCGTGAACATTACCTGCTGTAGACATTTTTAAAGCATTTCTATCAACATTCACAATTAATAAAAACATTTAAAAAAAAAATATTTTTTTTTAAGTTATTGATTATGTCACTTGATCAATATTATGATTGGCATATGTAAGAAATCAATAATTATCTCAGCAGTGCCTCCATTATATGTAAGAATATTTAATAATAATATCTCGCGCTCATACTTCATTATGTCAGAAATTTATACTGCTCTGAATATAACAGTGTCTATTCATGGTTAATAAGCAAAGATCTATGAGAAAGGAGACTCTCCACTTATTCCATAAATCAATATGTAGTGAATTCTTTTTAATTGATTAATTTCTTTTTAAAAGCATATACCAATCTTAGTGAGTACAGTCTACAGTATGGAATATATATAAAAATATTTATTCACAAGACATGTAATCACAATATATGATCAAAAATGGAAGTGACACAAAGAAACAACTCTTACATAAAATACTAACTGCAAACAATCAATGCAATGTGATGTTTAGCTCAATAATGAAAGTGAAACTGAATGCAAAGTGAAAGTAAAACAAAACGAAAGCAAGATTACCATTTCTCCAGGTATAGCATAAGCCATAGGTAACTGTTCTATATAAACAGACCACAATTGTCTGCGAATCACACGGCCGAAAGTCACTTCACTGCAGATGGAGTGAGAATAAGCCATGCAAAACGGAAGACTTAAAATTGCAAATAATGCACTAAATCTGATATTAATAAAAATGTATAAAAACAAAAATCAGCTTTTTAGAGAAAAATCTACTATGGTTTATACGGCTGGGATTGTAATCATATTACCCTTAAATATGCAATATAAAACATATAAGGAAGGAAACAAACAATATTGAATAAAATCAAATAATACAGCAAGGCATATTTACCACACTTAAGATTACGGCTAGCTTCAAATGGTCGTTACCAGAGTCTTAAGATGGATGCCAGTGAGGGAGGAGTTTCATTTGGCGTCCCTCAAAGTGTCAGATGAATGATGGAGTAAGATGGAGTATGTCTGGATGAGTCTATCGAGATATGTAGTAGTGTGTGTGATGTATGTGTATTTTATGATGGGCAGTGTAATGTGTGTCCTATCTCTCATCTAGGTTGTCTTTTATATGGTATGAACAAAGGGCTATAAAAATTACCATAAGTTAAACCCAGAGGTATGAAACATTATCCCCATTGGTCGGGATATTCTATACCTTAACTGGTGAGGTCATAGACACACCTCTCCTGATAATTCAATGTTCGTTTTATAATAAAATTAAAAGGATGATTTCTCTATATGTAAGAGTAACTAGAAAACACAACATAAAACTTTGTCCATACTCCCAGTACATACATAAATGTCCATCTGTATCTCCATCATTCACCTTGGCAAGTAATGCCATTTCAATAATTATATTTTTAATACAATATAATATTTCTATATGGGAATATCTCAGCTATCCCAAAACTGCATTTGATATTTCGTCTATAGAGGGCAGTATCGCACCGTTCATTAGATTTTGTATGTTAACAATAATTCGAATATATTGTTATCTGATGATCTTTGACCTGTTGGCTAGTGAAAGTCCATTAATTATTTGACCATGCCATAGGCTGTCAGACATCTTGTCTGGTTTGTAGAATTTACAACACCTTGAACACTTAAACTAGTCCAAAGCAATTCTTATATAAACACTCCTACCACATGCCTAAAATGAAGTAATTAGTATTCACTCTAGTCTTAAGTCTAAGTAAGATTACTACTTTAAGAATATAAACCCAAAATATAATATAACATTTCCGAAATATATATGTGTATGACTTACATAATATAATGACATAATTATGGCTAATATCTTCTCACACATAATAATGTATCTTTAAAAACTTATATAGTTCATCTTTAAATGTCTGCTAGAGTATACTGGGGTATTGTCCATTGTTAAATACTTATAGACAGACTGGCACTACCATTATATGTTATCTGAAAGGTGTCTATGTAAATCTTATTTACGATCTTATAGATACAAAGACCTCTGTTGAAATTATAAGACCCTATTGTAAGCCTGTAAGAGACTTTTTGTTTAACAAGTACATATGAACTCTCCTTCACCTTGACCACAAGATGGACGCTGCACCATTCAGAATCTTATATGCATAATATGAAATATAAATGGCTTTTTAAATCCATTTTTTTTTTTACCTATTATTATTTTAATCACCCCAAATAATCCCGACAGAAAGGCTCATCTTTGCCCACCTCCAGGGCCATCTTACCGAATGGGCACGCTGGGCAGTTGCCTGGGGGCCCCACCTGCCCAGCCAAGCATTAGTCCTGATTCGCGTGTGCATCCTGCCACTGAACTGAGCAGGTGGCAAGCGCCTGTTGGCCCTGCGCTGCTGTCAGGCCACTTGGGCCGTGGAGGGGAGCCTCCACAGGAACAGGCACACACAGGACAGTTGAGTCTGACTCCCATCCATGTGTGTGTTCACCGGACCCAGCCACCGAAATTGGAAGCTGTCATTAGCCTGGCACTGCTGTATCAATAAATATCACCTTATCCATAATTTGCAATTTTATTCTCGTGGGTGATTATGTAGGCAGGGCCCCAGTGCACTGCATTGCCCGGGGCCCTTTAATGCTCTTACAATGGCACTGCGCAATCCCCCACCCCTTCTCAGCAGTCAGAGAGGAGGGCAGAACTCCTCCTACAGATCCTGCACCTCTCTGTGCAGCCACAACACAACCTTGTCTCTGCCTCCCCTGGTCATAGCATTTAGCAGACTCTGTAATCGGACTCCATCCCTCTTCTTGTCCTCCTCCATACCTTGCACTTTCTTCTTCCCAGATCCACCCGAATCTTCTTCCTGGCAGTTGTACCAGGTAAGGGGCTGCATTGTGATGTAAGGAAGGGTGGGTGACTCTTGACTTATGATGGTGGGGGGGCTCTTGACATCTCATGTAAGGGTGTAAGGGGGGCGTGGGGTGCTCCAGACATCTAATCTTACAGATATAACCAGCCCTTTGAGGGCGAGTATAATGCTGATGCGGCCCGCTCCCACTCTCCCTTTTCCCCGCCTCCTCTTGACCCCCATTCCACGCTGAAGCTCCACTCCAGATACTCTCTACCCACCGGCCTAATACAGGGTCTTGACCTGGCCAGCAGGGGGCAGCTGGAGGGGAGCTGGGACAGCCCAGTCAGGGCTGCCCGGGGGATGAGAGTCTCCAGTGGGGCATGGAACTGGCCTCTGCTCAGGCACAGTTTACACCATCCATGCTGGGGGGGGGGGCTGTGCTCTGTCCTTGTCTTCATCCTGCACTCAGTAGGTCAGTAGCGGGGACTTTTTACTTCTCTTCACCAGGAACCAGGAATCCTTTAGGCATGTTTGTGGCCGAAGTGGTGCAGGCTTTTTGCAGGGCATCATAGCGGCCCAGGGAGCAATTGCCCCCCTGCTCCCTGGCCCAATCCTTCCCTGGCTGGGCTACCCACTCCTCTCCCCCAGTCTGGTTCCCTTCAGTTCACTTCCAAAATTCTATACAACTTTGCTTCTTCTCCCTCCTCCCTTCACTGTCATCTCCCGTTCCCTCTGCAAACCTGTATATCACCGACCAACACTTTCTATTTGACTGTTTACTGACTGATCTAGTTACAGCAGAACTTCACCCAAAAGGGGAAGTTCCACTTCAAGTCCTCCTTTGCGACATTTGGCATGCCATTTTTTCTTTTTTTTGTTGGGGGCGAGGGGGATTACCTTGCCAAGGTAATCTGAGCGGATGTTCTCCTCTTTCCTCCCTGCCTGCAGCTTTCTGGGACACATCAAAGGTCCAAGAAGACTGCAGGACCATTAAGATAGCACAGCCCAGCTTGTGCATGTGCAGTGGGCAGGCAGATGTGATGCGGAAAGCCAGCTGCTGTAAGATCCTGGTACTTTCAGTACCTTTCTAGCCTCTTACTTCCGCATTGCGTTCCACCATTCAGGTAGGTGGAACGCATATAGCTGACGTCACGCTCTGAGCGGCTATTTCAACCGACGCTGTGCACTCACAAGGTGTTCGTGCAACCGCTCGTTATACATCCCTGTCTGACGCTGCCGAATCCTCCAGCTATCTTCCTATACCTGGATTGACCGGAGCCTCGCAACCTGATCCTTTACCTCGCTACCTGATCCTTTACCTCGCTTACCAGCTAGTGATAAGTACCCCGCAGGGGATCCCTTCCTATCAAGTCACAGGCTATCTATTCTTGCATATTAAGAACTGTTGCTAAACTCTAGGATATATGCACTACAATATCTATCACCTGCATTGTTACCTAGATTGCTAGCTCTTGAGCCTACTACCACCTGTAACTTATAACCTTGCATTAACTTAGCATCTCCTGTACACTTCATCTGCTATCCCCTACCACCTGTTACCTGTACATGATTGCTAACCCTCCTGCATACTATCTATCACCATCTGCTATCGCTCCTGCAACATTACTACCTGAGTGCCTATCATTAATTGCTATCACTACTCAAGCCTATTCCTTCAGTATATCACCTCAATACTATTGCATAGATATCTAGCACTCCAGCAACATCTTATCTGAGTGTTTGTGTATGTGCATACTGAAGCGGGCTGAGCCACTATGATGAGTCAGGAGAGTTGGATAAGGTGATTCAACACATCTCTACAAGACTACTGAGTGGAAATTCTGCAGCTGCAAATCCAGTTCACTAAGTCAAACCCCAGAGCGTTACAGATTGCACGAACCAGAAAAAAATGGATTCAGCAGAATTAGCCACTCATGTGATGCACCTAACACAAAAGGTAGATGCATTAATTGTTTCTCTTACCGAAGTGCAAAAAGAAAATCAGACTTTGAGACAGCAGATAGCCCGTGTATCACAGCTCACTGCTGCTCAACCCCGTGAGCCCAAAATAAACCCTCCACAATTGTTTACAGGTGATCGGAAAAAATTTCGTGAATTTAAAAACTCATGTCAATTGCTTTTTAATTTAAAACCTCGTACTTACAATACAGACCAAATTAAAGTCTGCACCACTATCTCATATATGTCAGGTGATCCACGGGCTTGGGCAGACTCTCTCTTTGAGAAAAATTACCCTCTTCTCAACTCCTATCCTGCGTTCCTAGCAGAACTCTCTAGCCTGTATGAAGACCCAAATAGGCAGAGTACTGCTGACAGCCAATTGAGGGCTTTAAAACAGGGAAGGAGACCTGTTGAAGACTTCGTAGCAGAGTTCAAGAGATGGACCCTTGATTCAGGGTGGAATGATGTGTAGCGGGGTTAAACATGCCTAAAGACACTGTTTGATATGTGGGAAGGAACTAGGCTCCCTCTAGTGGTAGCTGCATGGAATTTCCCGGGCTGTGACTTCCTTTTCACAAGATGAAGAAACTACATCTCCCAGGCTGCTTTGCAAGATCCAGGAACTAGGCTCCCTCTAGTGGTAGCTGCATGGAATTTCCCGGGCTGTGACTTCCTTTTCACAAGATGAAGAAACTACATCTCCCAGGCTGCTTTGCAAGATCCAGGGTGCACGGCTGCACCGCACGGCACTATGGGGGAGGTTATTTAAAGGAAGAGAGAAGCGCGCGAAGGGGGGGCCTTTCTGCGCTGGACTCTGAGGAACCAGCGAGCGAGAGTGAAGGACTGACACTGGATATTGGGCCAGAGCCTTTTAGCCTGGAGGGACGACGTGGAACCGTCCCATCTCAAGCACGAGGCACATAGCCTGGAGGTCATACTGCTGTTTGCCGAGACCGGAAGTCATCCGCCAGAAGGACCCCGCGCGGCTGGCATATAGCCAAAGGACTGAGACCGCAGTGGAAGCGCGCGAAGGAGAAACTTCTGTTGGTGAGAGGGCACATGCCCAATAACTGACTTTATCTGCTGAAGAGACAGTTTTATCTACAGATAGCGGTAGCGCAGCAGGAGGTGATAAAACCCCGGGGTTTATCACCATACTCTCTCAGGAGACTCATAGACAAACAATAAGGTCTGTAAAGGAGTCGCCAGAGGCTTATCTCTCTCGCAGAAGTTATTGCTCAGTTACGCAGACACCCTGCGGTGACAACTAACAGCTCGTTGTTTTCTCTCTCTTGATCTTTATTCCTAATCTGGATTACAAATGAGCTCTATTCAATAACCTTGCTAGCGAAGATCAACAAGAAAGAAGAGAACTCTGGGGGAGGGACTCAGATAGGCCCACCTACCTGGTACTGTGTCTAGCCTTAATGCAGGAGGAGTGTGGGGGTATTCTTTTACCTTTTTAAAGCTGTTTTAAATAACCTTTTATGGACTTGTATTGTATTGTATTGTATCTCCCCTATTCAATTTGATATATAGTAAACTAAGTTTGGTTAATTACAATCTTGTGCGTTGTTCCATTGTGTCACCCAGAAGGACTACTATTCAAGAAGGTAACAAGGTATTGTTGCATAGTGAAGTATTGTATTCCAACCTGTGTATCTATTTGATAGTCCAGTCCTATTCTGGGTCAGTTGTGCCTGAGGAGGGATCGAGCCAATTTGATTGGGTTGTTAGGCAGGGTGTAGACCCAATAATATAATCAGCAGCTCCTGCGGGGGTGGTGCTACACGTGGGGGCTCGTCCGGGATTTCTACAGTCCTGCAACACAACCCTCTCAGCCCCAGAATCCCCTCCCACGCAGAAATGGATCCTGTCGCTGCTGCTGAGTGGTGCAAGGAAGAGAATGTCATAGTGGAAAATGGCCTGGTGGTTGAAATCAAGGGAGAAGCCTGGACTGAAGAAAAGCTCCTCCCTGTTTTAAGGGCACTATCCACAGACAGGAAATTCTGGGTGATTGACATAAAAACTGACACCATTGCCCCACACACGTATGCACTGTGTGAGTGGAGGAAAGGGGTCCCTGATTATTTCAATGGAAACAGTGTAAAAACTATTGACCAAACAGAACTTTTCCTGATACATCCAGGAGTTCCTACTGCGGGTCCCTCATCCACCACCCCTGGGGTATCCAGCCAAGAAAAAGGTGTCCAAGAAGGGCATCCTGAGTCATCACCTTTGTCGACTTTTAGCTCAGAACTGTGTGCTGTTCTTGGGGAGATTGTGGCAAAATGTAGCAGGGACTCCTCGAGCTATCTGATGACTGGATATAGGAAGCTCCGGACATTCTCTGGGAAACAGCCTGTGCCTTCAGCAGAAGATGGGTTCGAAGAGTGGCTAGATACCGCCACTCAGGCTTTGGAGGAATGGGAGGTACCAGAACAGCACAAGAAGCAGAGGATCACAGAGAGTTTAAGGGGACCTGCATTAGAGGCTGTACGTAATCTAAAGCTTAGCAAGAAGAACTGCACTGCACAGGATTATTTGGACATTCTGCAAGATGTGTTTGGTCGGACGGAGAACGCGGCTGAACTTCTCTACCAGTTGGACCACTGTTATCAAGAAGAGGGGGAGAAGTTGTCCGAATTCATTAAACGTCTGGATAGGATTATCCACCAGATTCTGTTAAAGAAAGGAATAGACCCCCGGAAAATAGATGAGACTCGTGCACGACAGGTTCTGAAAGGGGCTCAACCTTTAGATCCCATTGCCATACTGTTACGAACTCGTCGAGATGGCGGCATTCTAGAATACCCCGATCTGATTCGAATGGTCAGAGAGGAAGAGGTCATGTTGGACAACAAGAAGAAAAGTCGGCAGTTTGACTCAACTGCCCGGGTTGGAGTGATAAGTGTGGAAGAGGGTGACTCTCAAGTTGAACTCCTAAAGACCCAAGTGTCTCAGTTGATAGAAATGGTGTCCATCCTGACTGGTCAGGTATCCACTCTACCCAAGGGGAGTATATCGGAGAGGCCAGATGAACCTGTTAGTCTCAGCACAGATCCAGAGCCACGGCCTGCAAGATTGTTAACTTGTTTCAACTGCGGGGGAGTTGGGCATGTTAGAAGGGTATGTCCCAGCTCAGGAAAGGTTGCCACGAAAGCTCGCGAGCCAGCGGGAAACTTCAGAGGACACCGGTGAAGGAGTCAACCGGGTGTCTGCCAGTTTTAAGGGACTCCAGGAGTGGTGCAGGATCAGGGAAACCGAGTCAGGGGGTTAGACCCCAATATAACACCCCCAGTTCTAGACTCCGGGTTACTGAGGGAAGGAGAGTCAATGCACACCGGGTTCAGCGGGGGCCCAGATCAAGGAAGAAAAAGGAGAAGAGGGCCAGGGTACAGAGAACTGAATCAGACAACCAGGCTACATCAAGAGAATTCCCAACTAACTTGGTCGGGCCCTCCCCAGTGGTCTCGGTTCAGGTGGAAGGAATTTACACAAGAGCCCTCCTTGACACAGGGGCCCAGGTGACTCTTTTGTATAGAGACTTCTATGATAAATATCTTACCCATCTACCTTTGCAGAAGTTGGAAGATCTGGAGATATGGGGTATTGGGACCCAAAGTTTTCCCTATGACGGGTATCTGCCAATCAAGTTGACCTTTGATCCATCAGTGGCTGGTGAAGCGGAAACCTTCGACACCTTAGTGGTGGTCTGTCCTCGTCCACCAGGGGCCAACAAAAGCTCTCTCATCGTAGGAACAAACACTGACCTGGTAAGGCGCCTTCTGATACAACTGGTCCAGGGACAAGATGCTCAGGCGCCAAGGATCCATCCCATGCTACGGCAGGCCTACCAACGATTAGTGTTGGAGCAAGAGACCCCCGCAGAAGGAGTTGGACGACTCTGGAAGCTGGATAGAGCAGAAAAGGTCTTACAGCCAGGAGAGGTGGCCTGTTTTAAGGCTTCTGTTAAACTCACATGGCAACAGCCGGGTCCCTTCATTATCTTTGAATCAGGTCAAAAGGAGAGACAGAGAGGGATAGAAGTGATCCCTGAGGTGATCCCTTTGAAGGTGTTACAGGAAAACCGTGGAAGGGTTTTAGTGAGTGTCAGAAACACCTCTATTACACCAGTGAAGGTACCGGCCAGAGTGCTCCTGGGCCAAGTCAACCCGGCTACCCCAGTTGCCCCCATTGATTTCAAAGAAAAGGAACAGGGTGAAGCGGTTATAGAGGAGCTTTGCTCTGGAAACGCTGCCCTCCCGCCGGAATGGGTGAAGAGGGCCAAGGCACAACTTGCTCGATGGAGGGAAATATTCTCTAAGGACGAGTTTGACGTGGGATGTGCCAGGAGCGCCACTCATAAGATCCGCCTGAGTGAGGACAAGCCTTTCAGGGAGAGAGTCCGGCGAGTCCCCTTAGGTGACTTAGAAGATCTACGTCAACAGCTGGCAGAGCTCAAAAAGATCGGGATTATCCGAGAATCCAGGAGCCCGTATGCTTCCCCGATAGTGGTAGTCCGGAAGAAAAATGGATCTTTGAGGCTTTGTATCGACTACCGAACGCTGAACAGAAGAACCATCCCAGACCAGTATACCACTCCTCGAATCGAAGATGCCCTACAGAGTCTGTCAGGGGCGAAGTGGTTCAGTGTGATGGACTTAAAGAGTGGGTATTATCAGATCCCCATGCACCCTGAAGATCGGGAGAAAACAGCCTTCATCACCCCTGTGGGGTTCTTTGAGTTCAATCGCATGCCTCAGGGGTTGTCCGGGGCCCCTGCTACCTTCCAAAGGCTGATGGAGAGGACCGTTGGAGATATGAATTTGATAGAGGTACTGGTATACTTGGATGATGTTATCGTGTTTGGCAGAACTTTGGAAGAACATGAGGAGAGGTTGGAAAAGGTCTTGAAGAGGCTACATGAAGAAGGTCTGAAACTTTCTCCTGAGAAGTGCCAATTCTATCAGTCCTCGGTCCATTACCTGGGCCATATCGTGTCTGAAGAAGGGGTGGCCACTGACCCGGACAAGTTGGATGCTGTTGCTTCCTGGCCGAGACCCACAAATGTGACCGAACTCCGGTCATTCTTGGGCTTTTGCTCCTATTACAGGAGGTTTGTGGAGGGGTTCGCCCAGATTGCCCGACCCCTAAATGAGCTCCTGAAGAATGAAGAAGATGATGTCCCTGAGTTGGTAAAGCCGGCAAAGTCCACCATGGGCCCCCGGAAGGCTAGGGAATCCATCCAGGATCAGTGGACCCCGGAATGCGAAGGGGCCTTTGTCCAGCTGAAGGAAACCCTAACCACTGCCCCTGTGTTGGCCTATGCGGACCCCACAAAACCATATGAACTGCATGTTGATGCCAGCCGAGATGGGCTGGGGGGGGGTACTTTATCAGGAGCATGAGGGTCATCTGCGACCTGTTGCCTAATGTGAGCAGAAGCCTACTGCCTGCTGAAAGGAATTATCCTACCCACAAACTTGAATTCTTGGCCTTGAAGTGGGCAGTGGTTGACAAATTGAAAGACTACCTGTACGGAGCTGACTTCATTGTCAAGACAGATAATAATCCCCTCACCTATCTGTTGACTACGGCCAAGCTGGATGCAACAGGACACCGATGGTTGGCTGCCCTCTCTAGCTTCAATTTTAGCCTGAAGTATCGGCCAGGAATCGGAAATAGGGATGCAGATGCCCTGTCCAGAAGGTTGCATGCTCCACAGGAACCTGCGGAAGAATGGACTCATTTGGCTCCAGAAGGGGTGCGTGCCTTATATCAGGGAACTGAATTTCGATCCCGAGGAGGGTCAAGAGCAGAAGAGATTGGGGTTTCGGCTATCGGAGTGCCCAAATGCTACTGCCAGGTGACCCAGGTTGAAGGTGAGGGTTTGCCCCGGCTGTCCAAAGGGGACTTGCGGAAGGAGCAGTTGGAAGATCCTTTGGGAAAACTTCTCTTGGAAGCCTTGGAGATCCAGAGCCCTGAGTTGCTTCTAACTGACTCCCCTCAGGGGGCCCGTCTGTTACATAGAGAGTGGACCTGGTTACAGATCAGAGAAGGAGTGGCCTACCGGAGAGGTCCATCTGAAGATCTGGAGGAGAAGTGGCAACTGTTCTTACCAGCTAAATACAGAGAGGGAGTTCTGGCCACTCTTCATGATAATCATGGCCATCTGGGGCCCGAAAGAACCTTTCAGCTTGTCAGGGACAGGTTCTACTGGCCTTGTATGAGGGCCGAAGTTGAAGGATACTGTCATTCTTGTGTCCGGTGTATACAGAGGAAGACTCTGCCACGTCAAGCAGCCCCAATGGGCCATCTACAAAGTCAGGGACCCATGGAGCTGGTGTGCATTGATTTCCTTTGCTTAGAGCCTGATCTGAGTGGCCAGGGGAATGTCCTTGTGGTAACAGACCATTTTACCAGATATGCTCAAGCATTCCCAACAAGGGATCAGAAGGCCTCAACGGTAGCCAAAGTTCTTGTAGAGAAGTTCTTTGTACATTATGGGTTACCACAACGCCTCCATTCTGATCAGGGAAGGGACTTTGAAAGCAGACTGATCAAGAGACTGTTAGATATGTTAGGCATTCAAAAGACTAGAACCACTCCCTACCATCCACAGGGGGATGCCCAGCCTGAACGATTTAACAGGACTCTTTTGGATATGTTGGGGACTTTGAGCTCAGAGAAGAAACAGCATTGGGGCAAGCACGTAGCTGCCATTGTGCATGCCTACAACAGCACTGTCAGTGATGCTACTGGATATTCCCCTTATCGGCTGATGTTTGGAAGGGAGGCTCGGTTGCCAGTGGATTTGGCCTTTGGCATTTCGCCTGATCATACCTCTTCAGCATCGCATAGAGGATATGTGGACCGACTGCGGAAGAGTCTGAAAGCGGCCTATGACAAGGCTCAGGCCACATCTGATCAACGTGGACTGCGGAATAAAAAAAATTTCGACCTAAAAGTTCGGATCCATGACCTGCAACCAGGGGACAGGGTTTTGTTGAGAAACTTGGGTGTCCCGGGAAAACACAAGTTGGCAGACCGCTGGAAGTCCCAACCTTATGTTATCTGCAAGCAACTGCCAAACCTTCCTGTGTACCAAATTCGGCCTGAAGGAAGTGTGGGTCCATTGAAGGCTTGGCATCGGAACCATTTGCTGCCTCTCTCTGAAGCGGTTCGTATGCCCCCTGTGGAAGACTTGTCAGGGGCCCCTTCGACTTCTCGCCGGTCCAGACCAGTTACCAGATCTCAGACGACGCTCCCAGATGAGGGAGAGGGAAGTTCTCCATCTGAAGATTTGGAAGATGAAGAGGAGGTACCCGACTGGTTGTGGTCATCTCAGTTGCCAGAACCCACACCTGCCTCCCTGTCTTCATCTGACTTGGCTGATAGAGGAGCCCTTCGGGCAGAAGCCCCTGAATTCATACCCTTTCATATGCTTCCAGAAGAAGCAGCTGAGGATGAAGATCCTGAGGAGGAGGTTGCACCCTTCTCTGAAGAAGAACTGACCTCTCTTGAACCATCAGGTTCCTCTGTGTTGGAACATGAGGAGGGGGACATTGAAGAATCCTCAGAAGTGCCTGATCCTAGCACCTCTGAGAGCATGCCTCCACGGGAACAGAGGGAAAGGAGAGTCATTCACCCACCTAAGAGACTGACCTATGATCAATTGGGTGAATGTTCGGAAGAAGCTGTTTTTACCTCCAAAAGATCTCCTGACCAGCCTAGTTCCTCCACTGTAGATTTGGTGGGGGACAACCCTAGCTCACCCCCAGGCACAACTGTACAAGCCACCCAAGTTTTGGGGGGTCTGTGAGAGATCATGAGAACAAAGTATTGAAGTAGAAAACGTTTGCATTTAAGTTTGTACATAAGGATATTGGGTTTGGCCATTATAATAAGCACAGTTTTTGATGTTCACAATTTGGTTTACTTTGTGAGTTAATGTTTGCGCACATTTTGTTGCTCTGACCTCACTATATGTTTTTTTCTCTTTCTCACCTTTTGATGTTTTTTTTTCAACACAAACTTTAAGATGTAAGTGTTTAAGAAATTGCAAAGGCACATGTGCTTTTTAAAGGAGCACTATATAAAAGCACTAGAAATCAGCACTATATTAACACTGTAGAAATCACTTATTTGTTTATTAATTGCACTTTATCGTTTTACTGTTGCACTGCTATTAGAATACAAAATTGGATGTATTCAGATTGACTTATTTCAGCAAAATGTTAATGTTTTTGTTGTATAATGCCAACCTATGCACTAGGGTACATACTGTTGACCTCTTTGGGGACCAAAGTTTCTCAAGTGGGGGGAGTGTGTAGCGGGGTTAAACATGCCTAAAGACACTGTTTGATATGTGGGAAGGAACTAGGCTCCCTCTAGTGGTAGCTGCATGGAATTTCCCGGGCTGTGACTTCCTTTTCACAAGATGAAGAAACTACATCTCCCAGGCTGCTTTGCAAGATCCAGGAACTAGGCTCCCTCTAGTGGTAGCTGCATGGAATTTCCCGGGCTGTGACTTCCTTTTCACAAGATGAAGAAACTACATCTCCCAGGCTGCTTTGCAAGATCCAGGGTGCACGGCTGCACCGCACGGCACTATGGGGGAGGTTATTTAAAGGAAGAGAGAAGCGCGCGAAGGGGGGGCCTTTCTGCGCTGGACTCTGAGGAACCAGCGAGCGAGAGTGAAGGACTGACACTGGATATTGGGCCAGAGCCTTTTAGCCTGGAGGGACGACGTGGAACCGTCCCATCTCAAGCACGAGGCACATAGCCTGGAGGTCATACTGCTGTTTGCCGAGACCGGAAGTCATCCGCCAGAAGGACCCCGCGCGGCTGGCATATAGCCAAAGGACTGAGACCGCAGTGGAAGCGCGCGAAGGAGAAACTTCTGTTGGTGAGAGGGCACATGCCCAATAACTGACTTTATCTGCTGAAGAGACAGTTTTATCTACAGATAGCGGTAGCGCAGCAGGAGGTGATAAAACCCCGGGGTTTATCACCATACTCTCTCAGGAGACTCATAGACAAACAATAAGGTCTGTAAAGGAGTCGCCAGAGGCTTATCTCTCTCGCAGAAGTTATTGCTCAGTTACGCAGACACCCTGCGGTGACAACTAACAGCTCGTTGTTTTCTCTCTCTTGATCTTTATTCCTAATCTGGATTACAAATGAGCTCTATTCAATAACCTTGCTAGCGAAGATCAACAAGAAAGAAGAGAACTCTGGGGGAGGGACTCAGATAGGCCCACCTACCTGGTACTGTGTCTAGCCTTAATGCAGGAGGAGTGTGGGGGTATTCTTTTACCTTTTTAAAGCTGTTTTAAATAACCTTTTATGGACTTGTATTGTATTGTATTGTATCTCCCCTATTCAATTTGATATATAGTAAACTAAGTTTGGTTAATTACAATCTTGTGCGTTGTTCCATTGTGTCACCCAGAAGGACTACTATTCAAGAAGGTAACAAGGTATTGTTGCATAGTGAAGTATTGTATTCCAACCTGTGTATCTATTTGATAGTCCAGTCCTATTCTGGGTCAGTTGTGCCTGAGGAGGGATCGAGCCAATTTGATTGGGTTGTTAGGCAGGGTGTAGACCCAATAATATAATCAGCAGCTCCTGCGGGGGTGGTGCTACAGATGCATCTCTGCGAACCCAGTTCAGGCTCGGGTTATCCGAAGCCGTTAAAGACGAGCTCGCCCGAGCGGATTTACCTGGCACTTTGGATGCCTTAATACAACTCAGCATCAATATTGACAGACGTTTACGAGAAAGGAAGGCTGAGAAAATGGGAGTACCATTACCCAATCCTTCTCGGTTTTCGTCCTTTGGCCCTACTCCTATGGAGGTAGGAATCATACGCCCACCATTATCGTCTGTTGAACGAGCCAGGAGAAAATCTCAAAATCTCTGCATGTATTGCGCTTCCGCTGATCATCTGATAAGCGTCTGTCCCCTTGTCCGCAAAAAAGAGGGTGAGTGTTCACATGTATTACTGGCGGGATTAACGACTTCTTTTTCTAATCCCTATCTTTTCATTCATTTGATCTTACAGTGGGAGCAAAATAGAATCACTACCAAGGCTATGATCGACACAGGATCTTGTGGGAACTACATTGACACTAGTTTTGTTGCTATGAATAAAATACCTATTATTTCAAAACCTATTCCTGTCTCTGTTAGTTTAATTAACGGTATTCTGTTATCTTCTGGTCCAATTACCAATAAGACACAAGCACTTCTTGTTACTACTAACGAGTCTCATGTTGAGACTACCTCCTTTGATGTATTACCTTCACCACATTTTCCCATTATTTTGGGGCTTCCCTGGTTACACATACATCAACCAAACATTGATTGGAAAACGCGGACACTTTATAAAAAAATCCTGTCCATGGTGTCAGATGAAATCACACCACCACCATGCTATCAGGATCTATCTGAAGTCTTCCTTGAGAAAAATGCTCAAGTATTGCCTCCCCATAGGGACTATGATTGTTCTATTGATCTACTCCCTAACAGTAAACTATCTTTCGGACATGTTTATCCTCTATCTCAGGATGAAATTTCTCATCTTAAGGAATACTTGGATGAGAATTTAGCGAAAGGGTTTATTAGACCCTCTACTTCTTCCACAGCTGCAGGACTTTTCTTTGTCCGCAATAAGGATCTAAGTCTCAGGCCTATCATTGACTAAAGGCAGTTAAATACTATCACAATAAAGGATCGCTATCCTTTACCTCTCATTCCGGAACTAATTGAACAAGTGCGTGGAGCCACCTACTTTTCGAAGTTGGACCTAAAAGGGGCATACAATCTCATCCGTAACCGTAATGGGGATGAGTGGAAGACGGCATTCAGAACTAGATACGGACTATTTGAATATCTAGTGATGCCCTTTGGATTGTGTAATGCTCCCGCAGCATTCCAGCGGTTTATAAATGACATCTTCAGAGACCTACTCGATGTTTGTGTTGTAGTATATCTGGATGATATACTCATTTACTCTCAATCCTTGTCTGAACATGTAAGACATGTAAGACTTGTGTTGTCCAGATTGCTCTCACACAATTTATATGTAAAATTGAAGAAATGCCTATTTCATAAGGAAGAAGTATTATTCCTAGGATACATCATATCAAAGAATGGCATCAAGATGGATATGAGCAAGATATCGTGTATTCTGGATTGGCCTGTACCAACAACTCGTAAGGCATTACAACGATTCCTTGGGTTCTCAAACTTTTATAGGAAGTTCATCAAGAACTTCTCTTCTATTGTAAGACCGCTCACACAACTTACAAGTGTGAAAAAAACATACAAATGGTCTGAAGAAGCAAATAAAGCTTTCCGCTTGTTAAAATCAAGCTTCACTTCTGCTCCCATACTACGCCATCCAGACCCATCCCTCCAATACATCCTAGAGGTGGATGCGTCAAATATGGCTGTAGGAGCAGTTCTTTCCCAACGACCAACGAATACTTCACCACTCCACCCAGTTGCTTTCTTCTCTAAAGCACTAAGTAGCCCAGAGGTGAACTACCCAGTGGGTGAAAAAGAGTTGCTTGCCATAAAACTGGCACTTGAAAATTGGCGACATTTACTTGAAGGTACCCGGTTGCCAATACTCATATATAAAGATCATAAGAATCTCCAATACCTTCAGACCAACAAGACCCTTTCCCATCGGCAGGTACGTTGGTCATTATTCTTCCTAAGATTCAATTTCTTAGTGACCTACACACCTGCAGATAAGAACAAGAAGGCGGATGCGTTATCACGGTTAACCGAAGATAACTGTGCTGAAATCCCTTCACTTCCTATAATACCCCATGACCGTATTATTGGTGTTGTTCGTTTCTTAAAGGAAGAGATTCTGCACAGTCTAGGACTGGATTCACCACCACCACCACTAAGTGCTGATGCAGAAGGCTTCCTCTACTTTGACAACAAACTCTACATACCTCCTGGTATGCGTACTAAAATCTTGGAACTATCACATGACGTACCTATGGCAGAACATATGGGTATGACTAAGACATTTAATTTGCTCACCAGGCAATTTTGGTGGCCTGGAATGAAGACGTCTGTACAGAAATTTGTTTCCTCATGTGACATCTGTGCAAGGTCCAAAATTGACACTACAAAACCATCTGGTCTACTTTGCAGTCTACCAATACCCAAAGTTCCATGGGAAGTTGTGTCTCTAGACTTCATAGTAGAATTACCACCTTCCAAAGGATTTACTACCATCCTAGTGTCAGTGGACCATCTGACAAAGATGGCACATTTCATTCCTATTCGCAGACTACCTTCATCTAAGGAAACAGCGGAATTACTATTGAAACATGTGTTCAAACTACATGGAATTCCAAAGACTCTTCTATCTGACTGGGGTTCACAGTTCATCTCTAAGTTTTGGCAAGCTCTATGTCATATACTACGTATTGAGCAAAAACTTAGTTCCCCTTATCACCCACAGACCAATGGACAAACTGAAAGAGTCAACCAGTGTATTGAACAATATTTGCGTTGCTACACCTCATACCTACAGGATGATTGGGTGGACCTCCTCCCTTTGGCGGAATTTGCTTATAATAATGCAACCCACAGTACTACTAAGCAAAGTCCGTTCTACCTAAACTATGGGTTTCATCCCACACTTCTTCCACCACGCATCCTACCATCAAGTAACCCAGTAGCCTCTGACTATCTCACCCAAATAAAAGACTCTCTGGGTTTACTTAACACCACCATCTCACATGCTCATATCCAACAAAAAAGGTACTACGACCTTCGTAGAAGACCTTCTCCTCAATATACTATTGGGGATCTTGTTTGGCTATCTACAAAAAACTTGAGGTTGAAAATCCCCAGTAAAAAGCTTGGACCTCTTTTTTTGGGACCTTTCCCAATCGAGAAACTCATTGGGACATCTGCAGTTCGACTTACTTTACCGGCAGATCTTAAGATACACCCCATTTTCCACGTATCTCTACTAAAGCCACATATACCCAACCAAGGAATTAGACCTACCATCTTGCCTCCACCTCCAGTACAAGTTGAAGGGGGAGAAGAATTTGAGATTAGGGAGATTTTGGATTCTCGTATCCACAGAGGAAAACTCCAATATCTCATCAGATGGAAAAACTATGGACCCCAAGATGACACCTGGTTGGATGCTTCTGACGTTCACGCATCCAGGCTTATAAAAAGGTTCCACTCTAAATACCCTGAGAGACCAGTGCTATAGGCCTTCTGGAGCCGGCCTTATGGGGGGGGGGTACTGTAAGATCCTGGTACTTTCAGTACCTTTCTAGCCTCTTACTTCCGCATTGCGTTCCACCATTCAGGTAGGTGGAACGCATATAGCTGCATGTCTCTTTAACATCTGATGACGTCATCACCAGGCGCCGATCTGAGCGGCTATTTCAACCGACGCTGTGCACTCACAAGGTGTTCGTGCAACCGCTCGTTATACATCCCTGTCTGACGCTGCCGAATCCTCCAGCTATCTTCCTATACCTGGATTGACCGGAGCCTCGCAACCTGATCCTTTACCTCGCTACCTGATCCTTTACCTCGCTTACCAGCTAGTGATAAGTACCCCGCAGGGGATCCCTTCCTATCAAGTCACATGCTATCTATTCTTGCATATTAAGAACTGTTGCTAAACTCTAGGATATATGCACTACAATATCTATCACCTGCATCGTTACCTAGATTGCTAGCTCTTGAGCCAACTACCACCTGTAACTTATAACCTTGCATTAACTTAGCATCTCCTGTACACTTCATCTGCTATCCCCTACCACCTGTTACTTGTACATGATTGCTAACCCTCCTGCATACTATCTATCACCATCTGCTATCGCTCCTGCAACATTACTACCTGAGTGCCTATCATTAATTGCTATCACTACTCAAGCCTATTCCTTCAGTATATCACCTCAATACTATTGCATAGATATCTATCACTCCAGCAATATCTTATCTGAGTGTTTGTGTATGTGCATACTGAAGCGGGCTGAGCCACTATGATGAGTCAGGAGAGTTGGATAAGGTGATTCAACACATCTCTACAAGATTACTGAGTGGAAATTCTGCAGCTGCAAATCCAGTTCACTAAGTCAAACCCCAGAGCGTTACAGCTGCCAACATTTAGGATGCCAAGGAACCCAAACACTAGTGAAGAACTAGCCCAGGTGAGGACGGTGCTGGATCCCTGGACAGGTAAGGATTTGTTGCTGCTGATTTTTTATTTATTTTTTTCTAAAGTGAAGAACCTCTTTAACCGCTTGCTGACCGCCGCAAGTACATATACTGCGGAGGTCAGCCCCGTGCAGGCAAAGTGACGTATGGGTACGTCACTCGCCTGTGAGCCAATAGGGGGTGAGCGCACGCCGCCGGAGGCGCGCTCCCGCCCCCGCTCGTTCACGGACACCTCTGCGCGAGTGACCGGCGGACCCGATGTCCGCCGGTCACTCGCGATCGTCAGTTACAGAGGGAGAAAGGCAGGCGGCTGATGTAAACACAACCGCCTGTCATTTTCCCCTGTGTAAGTGCAGAGATCATACGGTCCTGCTATGCAGGATCGTATATCTCTGTAGTTACACCACTAGCCACACCCCTTCACAGTTAGAAGCACGCCCCTAGGGACACACTTAACCCCTCCTGCTCCAATAAAGTTAACCCCTTCCCTGCCAGTGTCATTTTTACAGTAACAGTGCATATGTATAGCACTGATTACTGTAGTAATGTCACTGGTAACCCTAAAAGTGTCAAAAATGTCAGTCAAGGGTCCGATCTGTCCGCCACAATGTCGCAGTCCCTCAAAAAAAATCGCAGATCGCCGCCATTACTCGTTAAAAAAAAGAAAAATACAACAAAAATGACAAAAATCTTTCCCTTAGTTAGTAAACGAAATAACTTTTGCGCAAACCAATCAAAACTATTTTATATTTATTTATTTATATATTATTGCGATTTTTTTTACCGAACATATGTAGCAGAAATTGGCCAAAAATGTTAAAAAATTTTGATATTTACTTTTTTTTTGGGGGAATTTCATATAAAAAATTTGAAAAATATTGTTATTTTTGCAAAATTGTCGCTTTTTTTATTTATAGCGCAAAAAATAAAAATCGCACAGGTGATCAAATACCACCAAAAGAAAGCTCTGTTTGTGGGAAAAAAAGGACGTCAAATTCGTTTAGGTACAGCGTCGCACGACCGCGCAATTGTCCGTTAAAATCACGCAGTGCTGAATCGCAAAATAGGGCCTGGTCAGGAAGGGGGTAAAATCTTCTGGGGCTTAAGTGGTTAATGTGTCCCATTTCCTATCACCTACAGCTCAGATCTAGCAATATTATAAGATTCCTTGTTAATATTTACAGCTAGTCCAACTGCATTCACAATTTTAAGTCTGCCTCCTTCCCCTACCTAAAATAACCTTTAGGCTCCATTCACACCTGGGCGTTTTTGTTTCAGGCGTTTTTTCAGGCGTTTTTTTCAGGCGTTTTCATGGGCGTTTTTGCAGGCGTTTTTTGTGCAGGCGTTTTTAGATTGACTAGAGACCAATGGAAAACGACTGTAATCTGCCCAAAAAGAAGCTCATGTACTTTTTTGAGCTTTGGGCGTTTTGCTTCAGGCGTTAAAACGCTCAGATGTGAACAGGGGCCATTTAAATGAATGGGGTTTTACTTGTTGGGCATTTTGGAAACGTTTTTTTTGAGCGTTTTTGGAGCTGAAAACGCCCAGCTGTGAGGGTTTGTTCACACCACTTGTGGTGCAACAACGTATGCAAGAGCAGACATTTTCCTGCACCACAAGGAAACGCACTGCCCTACAGTTCCATGGGGTAAGGCCCAACACAACTGTAAAAAGTCATGCATACCCACGTGTTAGGCAGCCCATTGGAATTCATGGGCGATGCAAGAAAAAAAAAATGTAATAAATGCCACATTCACACAGGTGCCCTAGTCCTTACAGCAAGTTAGCAAAAATATAATTTTGATGTTTGGGGGGGCTGTCAGGTAGGCCATACAGGGCCCCGTGATATCTAACAATGGCCCTGCTTGGGGCACTAATCCTCCCACTGACAACAAGTGATGAAATATTATTCTTTCCACTCATCTAATTAATGGAACACAATTCTCCCCACTGATACCAATCATAGGGCAAGATTTCATCCATTGGCACCAATGACAGGGACCTATTCCATCCACTGATACCAACCATAGGGCAAGATTCCATCCATTGACACCAATGACAGGGACCTATTCCTCCCACTGATACCAACCATAGGGCAAGATTTCATCCATTGACACCAATGACAGGGACCTATTCCTTCAACTGATACCAACCATAGGGCAAGATTCCCTCCATTGACACCAATGACATGGACCTATTCCTTCCACTGATACCAACCATAGGGCAAGATTCCCTCCATTGACACCAATAACAGGGACCTATTCCTTCCACTGATACTAACCATAGGGTAAGATTCCATCCATTGACACCAACAACAGGGACCTATTCCTTCCACTGACACCAACCATAGGGCACGATTCCATCCATTGACACCAACGTGAGGGACCTATTCCTACCACTGATACCAACCATAGGGCAAGATTTCATCCATTGACACAAATGACAGGGACCTATTCCTACCACTGATACCAACCATAGGGCAATATTCCCTCCATTGACACCAATGACAGGGACATATTCCTTCCACTGATACCAACCATAGGGCAAGATTCCATCCATTGACACCAACAACAGGGACCTATTCCTTCCACTGATAATAACCATAGGGCACGATTCCATCCATTGACACCAATGACAGGGACTTATTCCTACCACTGATACCAACCATAGGGCAAGATTCCCTCCATTGACACCAATGACAGGGACCTATTCCTTCCACTGATACCAACCATAGGGCAATATTCCCTCCATTGACACCAATGGCAGGGACCTATTCCTCCCACTGATACCAACCATAGGGCAATATTCCATCCATTGACACCAATAACAGGGACCTATTCTTTCCACTGATACCAACCGTAGGTCAAGATTCCATCCATTGACACCAACGACAGGGACCTATTCCTCCCACTGATACCAACCATAGGGCAAGATTCCCTCCATTGACACCAATGATAAGGATCTATTCCTTCCACTGATACCAACCATAGGGCAAGATTCCATCCATTGACAACAATGATAAGGACCTATTCCTCCCACTGATACCAACCATAGGGCAAGATTCCATCCATTGACACCAATGATAAGGACCTATTCCTTCCACTGATATCAACCATAGGGCAAAATTCCCTCCATTGACACCAATGATAAGGACTTATTCCTTCCACTGATACCAACCATAGGGCAAGATTCCCTCCATTGACACTAACGACAGGGACCTATTCCTTCCACTGATACCAACCTTAGGGCAAGATTCCCTCCATTGACACCAATGACAGGGACCTATTCCTCCCACTGATACCAACCATAGGGCAATATTCCCTCCATTGACACAAACAAAAGGGACATATTCTTCCCACTGATAGCAACCATAGGGCAAGATTCCATCCATTGACACCAACGACAGGGACCTATTCCTTCCACTGATACCAACCATAGGGCAAGATTCCATCCATTGGCACCAACGACAGGGACCTATTCTTCCCACTGATACCAACCATAGGGCAAAATTCTCTCCATTGACACCAATGACAAGGAACTATTCTTTCCACTGATACCAACCATAGGTCAAGATTCCCTCCATTGACACCAATGACAAGGACCTATTCCTTCCACTGATACCAACCATAGGGCAAGATTCTATCCATTGACACTAACGACAGGGACCTATTCCTTCCACTGATACCAACCTTAGGGAAATATTCCCTCCATTGACACCAATGACAGGGACCTATTCCTCCCACTGATACCAACCATAGGGCAAGATTCCATCCATTGACACCAATGACAAGGACCTATTCCTTCCACTAATACCAACCATAGGGCAAGATTCTATCCATTGACACTAACGACAGGGACCTATTCCTTCCACTTATACCAACCTTAGGGCAATATTCCCTCCATTGACACCAATGACAGGAACCTATTCCTCCCACTGATACCAACCATAGGGCAAGATTCCATCCATTGACACCAGCAACAGGGACCTATTCCTCCCACTGGTACCAACCGTAGGGCAAGATTCCAGCCATTGACACCAACGACAGGGAACTATTCCTCCTACTGACACTAATGATGGGTCCCGATTAATAATTTTTTCATTCCCACTGACACCGGGGCATTTTCTGGTTCCACTGGCATCAGTCTGGCCCCCCTATAGTCTGAAGGACAGTAAACTGGCCCTTTGTTTGGAAAGTTTGGAGACCCCTCCCTAAACCAAAGTCTACATTTATTCTCTGTGTTTGTCAGCTCCACCTAGTGGCCATATTGCAGTATTTTACTGAAATACCCCAATCAGGGAAATACCGCATTGTGGCCACTAGATGGAGCAAATTACAGGGAACGAATTGTGACAGCTGTGCCAATGCTTGAGACATTGGTATAGAGCAGTGATGGAGAACCTTGGCACCCCAGATGTTTTGAAACTACATTTCCCATGATGCTCATTCACTCTGCAGTATATTTGAGCATCATGGGAAATGTAGTTCCAAAACATCTGGGGTGCCAAGGTTCGCCATCACTGGTATAGATAATTATTTTATAAATAGACCCTCATATCTCGGCGGATGATTATTCAACCTGCACAATAGCAGGAGATGCCGCCATTATGTATTCTTCATGTGATGATATGTGATCACCTTCGCTCAATTCTGTCCCTTGTGCTATTATTTCCTTTTCTTTGTACAATCAGCATGGAAATATTTCACATTTATGTCAGATACCATCCTGAACTCCAGGGCAGATAGAAAGGACACAATGAATGCCGATCTGTATGCACCAATAAAATGTTTTATTATGTTAAAAAAAAAGAAATGTTGGTAAACCGCCAACTCTTCATTTCCGGATGTCTGTCCCTGAAAAGCTTTGCAGATTCATGAAGAGCAACAAGAGGATCATAGCGCCTGGAGGGGGTGGAGTCACGGCTTCTACTCCTGGTAGGAAAGGAAGAAGAAGGTTACTTAAAGTGAATCCTCACCCAATTGAACAAGTTTCTTGCACCTGGCTCCACCCCCTTCCTCCTAAACAATTATATTTAACCCCTCCCCCCCTCCTTGTGGTGCGACTTGCGCTCTGAGGATCTTGAGGGGGGAATTCCAAGCCAAAATGGGAAAAAAACGGCATGGGCCCCCCCCCCCCCCCCAGGTTCCAAACCAGGCCCTTCCAGTCTGGTATAGAATTTGAGGGGAGCCCCACGCTGAAAAAACGGCATGGGGTACCCCCCAAAATCCATACCAGACCCTTATCCAAGCATGCAGCCCGGCAGGTCAGGAAAGGGGAGGGGACGAGCGAGTGGGTGCTTTGGGGCAGGGGGGAGCTGCAATTGTCAGTTAAAATAATGCAGAGGGTAAAACCTTCTGGGGCTAAAGTGGTAATAGAAGAGAGGAGCTGGTTGTAAGTGTTCTTTACTTTACTGACAGCTACTAATAGCGGCAGGAAAGGGGGGGAGAGGGGGACAAATACACAGGAGCTGACGGGGGGGGGGGATGTTGGAGACACAACAGCTTTCAGCTTAGCAGATTAACTGCAGTTCACAAATAGGACACTAGATGTCGCTAATGCTCAGTGATATGCTATGCATTTCTATGTTGTGTTGTAATATCCTGTACACTGTACTGAACTTGTTGGTTATCTCTTCCTGTCTGTTGTTCTTATTACAATGAGGTGACATCTTTGATTTCTGTGTTATGTTCCAATAAAGAAGCCAGTTCCTGTTTACTCCACAATGTCTGATCTGAATGGACTCCGTTGCACCCAGTGATCACACTCTGCAACAGGTTATGGGCCCAGGATCGACATAAGGAAGGTTTCCAGTGACGTCTCCTATAGACAAGTAAGACTGTTTATATATAAAGGAGGGAAAAATGGCCGGAAACTCAGAACTTAAACTCTCAGTGGCCAAGCTGAACAATGACAATTATCAGCTATGGAAGTTTAAAGTGGAAATGCTATTATCTAGAGATGACTTGTAGGAGGTTACCACTACAGAGAGGCCACAGGACAATAATCAGGACTGGGACAAGAAAAACAGACAGGCACAGGCAACTATAAGCTTACTAGTGGAGGATGATCAGCTCATACATATACGCCATGAGGACACAGCGAAAGGCGTGTGGGATGTGCTGAAAAGACTGCATGAAAGATGCATGTTTAAACAGCAAGCTGTTTCTACTGCGGAAACTTTACAGAATGAGACTTAGCAGAGAACAGGACATGCAGGAGCACATAAACGCAATGCTGGAAGTGATTGCGCAACTCAGATCAATCGGGGAGAATATAACAGACAGCCACGCAGCAGCCATGTTGTTATGCAGTTTGCCCGATACATATACTGCACTGATCAATGCACTGGAGACACGTCCTGAGACAGCTATTAACAGATTTGGGTCAACCACAGTTGGGACCAACAGAAATCTATGAGGACAATCAAGGATGCCTTGCACTTGCACACATGGAAGGAGTTAATTAAAGAACCAAGCACATTGATGTGAAGTTCCACTTTCTTAGGGATCTTCAAGAGCAAGGTCTTCTTGAGTTACTTTATTGCCCAACCGAGGATATGACAGCAGATATCCTTACAAAGCCTCTGACCGCTGAAAGACACTCAAGGCTTACAAAGAAGATGGGTTTAATAGACTAAGCCTTAGCTGTTGAGAAGGAGTGTTGGAGACACAACAGCTTTCAGTTTAGCAGATTAACTGCAGTTCACAAATAGGACACTAGATGTCGCTAATACTCAGTGATATGCTATGCATTTCTATGTTGTGTTGTAATATCCTGTACACTGTACTGAACTTGTTGGTTATCTCTTCCTGTCTGTTGTTCTTATTACAATGAGGTGACATCTTTGATTTCTGTGTTATGTTCCAATAAAGAAGCCAGTTCTTGTTTACTCCACAATGTCTGATCTGAATGGACTCCGCTGCACCCAGTGATCATCACACTCTGCAACAGGGGAGAGGAGGACAGACACACAGGAGCTGGCGAGGGGGGGAGAGGAGGACAGAAACAGTAATCACAGTGTTCAGGGATCAGCAGCCATGATTACCGTGGTCAGCGCACAGAGGGGGACAGACACACACAGGAGCTGACCGGGGGGGGAGGGGACAGACACACAGGAGCTTATGGACTTATGGAGGGGGGAGAGGAAAGCAGCGGGATGACAAAGGTGCAAAAACTAATCACAGTAATCAGGGATCAGCAGCCATGATTACTGTGGTCAGCACACAGAGGGGTACAGACACACAGGAGCTGACGGAGGGGGGGGGGGGCAGAGACACAGGAGCTTATGGGGGGGGGAGGAAAGCAGCGGGGTGACAAAGGCGCAAAAACTGATCACGGTAATCAGGGAGCAACCATGATTACCATTGTACCGCCCTGTAAAAGGGGCCGCACACAGGAGCTAAGGGGGGAGGGGGACAGACACACAGGAGCTGACAGGGGGGGAGAGGAAAGCAGCGGGATGACAAAAGTGTGAAAACTGATCACGGTAATCAGGGATCAGCAGCCATGACTACCATGGTCAGCGCACAGAGGGGTACACAGGAACAGACAGGATCAACCAGGTTTTTTACAGCTTAGAAAGGGATAGATTAGACAGAATAGGCACTGTGCTGCTTACTCTGCTATAAGGAAACAGGAGCTCCTTTTTTATGTTTTATTTATTTTTATTTTTAGGGTTACAACCTCTCTAAATGCCAGTTCACACATATGATGTGATGTCAGACATCGCATTCGATTCGCACTGCACTGCTATGTAAATCACATGCGATGTCTGTGCGTTGCGAATTCAGTCATACAGATTGTATGGCGGAATTTGCATCGCATTCGGACCTAAAGTCGCACTGGACCCTTTTTTTTTGGTCTGCAACAGAATCGGATCGCATAAGCGTTCACACATATGTGATCCGATTCCTGTCGGAACTGTCAGTTCACACTGCGATATGGGAACTGATCTGGGGGCGTTGTTAACTGTGTATTGACACCCCCAGCGATTCACATATGGCAGTGTGAACTGCCTGCGAGTCGGGTGCGAAGCGGGAACCCGCAGTGGATTCACAAGTTTCCCGCATCGCGTATGTGTGAACCGGGAATAAAAGGTAATAAAATAGAAACGAACAACAAAATCAACAGGAAAATAATATTTTTTTTAAAAACAAAGGAGACTAATGAGTTAATTAGGTCTGATTAGAGTAAACAAAGGGTTAATATTTTATATAAAAAAGAAAAACTTGCTATAACTGACATCCTTTAGAGATCTCAGTTCATCCCTTTGATCTGCAGATGAATGAACAGAAAGATACAAAAGTAACAATATGTAACATTGTATCTTTGTATAATGATGTCTGGAGCTGTGTTGTTTACAAACAGAGAGTCAGATGTCTTCTGGGACAGCCCCCACCCTCCTCCGCCACACCCACTCTGAATATACATCAATGCGGCTTTGATTGAACACAGCCGACAATCTGGAGGGGGGGGTGGTCCTAGAAGCAGTTCAGAGAGACTGGATGTGCTATAAATGCCCTGTGTATAAGTATGATTTTTTTTTTTGGATTGGGGCATGTGTAGCACATCCAAAACGTGCCCCCTCCCCCAGCCCCTAAAAATTAAAAGTCAGCAGCTACACATAGTATAGCTGCTGACTTTTAATATCAGGACACTTACCTGTCCTGGAATCCAGCAATGTCGGCACCGCAGCTGATGTTTCCATCCGTTGTCGGGTGCTGCCGCCATCATTGCTGGTAAGGGAACCTGGCAGTGTAGCCTTGCGACTTCATGGGCGGGTCCCTACTGCGCATGCATGAAGCACGCTGAGCTAGGTAAATGGCCAGGAAGCAGAGGGAGGAGGAGGGGGCTCGAACTTCTGACGTAGCTTGCGAAGTCCGACAGAGGTGGGGACAGGGTAGCTGTCAAATACAGGTACCCACTCCCCCTCCCCCCTGAAAGGTGACAAATGTGGCATCGGAGGGGGGGGGGGGAGACAGATAAGTAGAAGTTCCACTGTTGAGAGGAGCTCTGCTTTAAGTGTTTCTGACTTTTTCTGTGCCTAGGAAAGAAGGACTTGACTTTGCGCTCCTGGTGCCTTCCATGCATGCGCTCACGTGCCACGGGGCATCAGGACCTGACGTGCACACGCAGACAGCGCAGGAAGGCAGTGCAGGTGAAGAGGGGTCTCAGGGTGCTGGGAATGTACAGATGTTGCAGGTCAAGTGTGGAGGTCCCGGGTCTCAGGGTGCTGGGAATGTACAGATGTTGCAAGTCAGGTGTGGAGGTCCCGGGTCTCAGGGTGCTGGGAATGTACAGATGTTGCAGGTCAGGTGTGGAGGTCCCGGGTCTCAGGGTACTGTGATTGTACAGATGTTGCAGGTCAGGTGTGGGGGTCCCGGGTCTCAGGGTGCTGGGAATGTACAGATGTTGCAGGTCAGGTGTGGGGGTCCCGGGTCTCAGGGTGCTGGGAATGTACACATGTTGCAGGTCAGGTGTGGAGGTCCCGGGTCTCAGGGTGCTGGGAATGTACAGATGTTGCAGGTCAGGTGTGGAGGTCCCGGGTCTCAGGGTGTTGGGAATGTACAGATGTTGCAGGTCAGGTGTGGAGGTCCCTGGTCTCGGGGTGCTGGGAATGTACAGATGTTGCAGGTCAGGTGTGGGGGTCCCGGGTCTCAGGGTGCTGGGAATGTACAGATGTTGTAGGTCAGGGGCGGAGGTCCCAGGTCTCAGGGTGCTGGGAATGTACAGATGTTGCAGGTCAAGTGTGGAGGTCCCGGGTCTCAGGGTGTTGGGAATGTACAGATGTTGTAGGTCAGGTGTGGAGGTCCCGGGTCTCAGGGTGTTGGGAATGTAAAGATGTTGTAGGTCAGGTGTGAAGGTCCTGGGTCTCAGGGTGCTGGGATTGTACAGATGTTGCAGGGCAGGTGTGGGGGTCCCGGGTCTCAGGGTGCTGGGAATGTACATATGTTGTAGGTCAGGGGTGGAGGTCCCGGGTCTCAGGGTGCTGGGAATGTACAGATGTTGTAGGTCAGGGGTGGAGGTCCCAGGTCTCAGGGTGCTGGGAATGTACAGATGTTGTAGGTCAGGGGTGGAGGTCCCGGGTCTCAGGGTGCTGGGAATGTACAGATGTTGCAGGTCAGGTGTGGAGGTCCCGGGCCTCAGGGTGCTGGGATTGTACAGATGTTGCAGGGCAGGTGTGGGGGTCCCGGGTCTCAGGGTGCTGGGAATGTACAGATGTTGCAGGTCAGGTGTGGAGGTCCTAGGTCTCAGGGTGTTGGGATTGTACAGATGTTGTAGGTCAGGTGTGGAGGTCCCGGGTCTCAGGGTGTTGGGAATGTACAGATGTTGTAGGTCAGGTGTGGAGGTCCCGGGTCTCAGGGTGTTGGGATTGTACAGATGTTGCAGGTCAGGTGTGGAGGTCCCGGGTCTCAGGGTGCTGTGATTGTACAGATGTTGCAGGTCAGGTCTGGGGGTCCCGGGTCTCCGGGTGCTGTGATTGTACAGATGTTGCAGGACAGGTGTGGAGGTCCCGGGTCTCAGGGTGCTGGGAATGTACAGATGTTGCAGGTCAGGTGTGGGGGTCCCAGGTCTCAGAGTGCTGGGAATGTACAGATGTTGCATGTCAGGTGTGGAGGTCCCGGGTCTCTGGGTGCAGGGAATGTACAGATGTTGTAGGTCAGGTGTGGAGGTCCTGGGTCTCAGGGTGCAGGGAATGTACAGTTGTTGTAGGTCAGGTGTGGAGGTCCTGGGTCTCAGGGTGTTGGGATTGTACAAATGTTGCAGGTCAGGTGTGGGGGTCCCGGGTCTCCGGGTGCTGTGATTGTACAGATTTTGCATGACAGGTGTGGAGGTCCCGGGTCTCAGGGTGCTGGGAATGTACAGATGTTGCAGGTCAGGTGTGGAGGTCCCGGGTCTCAGGGTGCTGGGAATGTACAGATGTTGCAGGTCAGGTGTGGAGGTCCCGGGTCTCAGGGTGCAGGGAATGTACAGATGTTGCAGGTCAGGTGTGGGGGTCCCGGGTCTCAGGGTGCTGGGAATGTACAGATGTTGTAGGTCAGGTGTGGAGGTCCCGGGTCTCTGGGTGCTGGGAATGTACAGATGTTGCAGGTCAGGTGTGGAGGTCCTGGGTCTCAGGGTGCAGGGAATGTACAGATGTTGTAGGTCAGGTGTGGGGGTCCTTGGTCTCAGGGTGCTGGGAATGTACAGATGTTGTAGGTCAGGTGTGGGGGTCCCGGGTCTCAGGGTGCTGGGAATGTACAGATGTTGTAGGTCAGGTGTGGGGGTCCCGGGTCTCAGGGTGTTGGGAATGTACAGATGTTGTAGGTCAGGTGTGGAGGTCACAGGTCTCAGGGTGCTGGGAATGTACAGATGTTGTAGGTCAGGTGTGGAGGTCCCGGGTCTCAGGGTGCTGGGAATGTACAGATGTTGTAGGTCAGGGGTGGAGGTCCCGGGTCTCAAGGTGTTGGGAATGTACAGATGTTGCAGGTCAGGTGTGGAGGTCCCGGGTCTTAGGGTGCTGTGATTGTACAGATGTTGCAGGTCAGGGGTGAAGGTCCCGGGTCTCAGGGTGCTGGGAATGTACTGATGTTGTAGGTCAGGTGTGGTGGTCCCAGGTCTCAGGGTGCTGGGGATGTACAGATGTTGTAGGTCAGGTGTGGAGGTCCCGGGTCTCACGGTGCTGGGAATGTACAGATGTTGCAGGTCAGGGATGGAGGTCCCGGGTCTCAGGGTGCTGGGAATGTACAGATGTTGCAGGTCAGGTGTGGAGGTCCCGGGTCTCAGGGTGCTGGGAATGTACAGATGTTGCAGGTCAGGTGTGGAGGTCCCGGGTCTCAGGGTGTTGGGATTGTACAGATGTTGCAGGTCAGGTATGGAGGTCCCGGGTCTCAGGGTGCTGGGAATGTACAGATGTTGCAGGTCAGGTGTGGGGGTCCCGGGTCTCAGGGTGCTGGAAATGTACAGATGTTGGGGGTCCGGTGTGGAGGTCCCAGGTCTCAGGGTACTGGGAATGTACAGATGTTGCAGGTCAGGTGTGCAGGTCCCGGGTCTCAGGGTGCTGGAAATGTACAGATGTTGCAGGTCAGGTGTGGTGGTCCCGGGTCTCAGGGTGCTGTGAATGTACAGATGTTGTAGGTCAGGTGTGGAGGTCCCGGGTCTCACGGTGCTGGGAATGTACAGAAGTTGCAGGTCAGGGATGGAGGTCCCGGGTCTCAGGGTGCTGGGAATGTACAGATGTTGCAGGTCAGGTGTGGAGGTCCCGGATCTCAGGGTGTTGGGATTGTACAGATGTTGGGGGTCCGGTGTGGAGGTCCCAGGTCTCAGGGTACTGGGAATGTACAGATGTTGCAGGTCAGGTGTGGGGGTCCCGGGTCTCAGGGTGCTGGGAATGTACAGATGTTGCAGGTCAGGGATGGAGGTCCCGGGTCTCAGGGTGTTGGGAATGTACAGATGTTGCAGGTCAGGTGTGGAGGTCCCGGGTCTCAGGGTGCAGGGAATGTACAGATGTTGCAGGTCAGGTGTGGGGGTCCCGGGTCTCAGGGTGCTGGGATTGTACAGATGTTGCAGGTCAGGTGTGGAGGTCCCGGGTCTCTGGGTGCTGGGAATGTACAGATGTTGCAGGTCAGGTGTGGAGGTCCTGGGTCTCAGGGTGCAGGGAATGTACAGATGTTGTAGGTCAGGTGTGGGGGTCCTTGGTCTCAGGGTGCTGGGAATGTACAGATGTTGTAGGTCAGGTGTGGGGGTTCCCGGGTCTCAGGGTGCTGGGAATGTACAGATGTTGTAGGTCAGGTGTGGGGGTCCCGGGTCTCAGGGTGTTGGGAATGTACAGATGTTGTAGGTCAGGTGTGGAGGTCCCGGGTCTCACGGTGCTGGGAATGTACAGAAGTTGCAGGTCAGGGATGGAGGTCCCGGGTCTCAGGGTGCTGGGAATGTACAGATGTTGCAGGTCAGGTGTGGAGGTCCCGGATCTCAGGGTGTTGGGATTGTACAGATGTTGGGGGTCCGGTGTGGAGGTCCCAGGTCTCAGGGTACTGGGAATGTACAGATGTTGCAGGTCAGGTGTGGGGGTCCCGGGTCTCAGGGTGCTGGGAATGTACAGATGTTGCAGGTCAGGTGTGGAGGTCCCGGGTCTCAGGGTGCTGGGAATGTACAGATGTTGCAGGTCAGGTGTGGAGGTCCCGGGTCTCAGGGTGCTGGGAATGTACAGATGTTGCAGGTCAGGTGTGGAGGTCCCGGGTCTCAGGGTGCTGGGAATGTACAGATGTTGCAGGTCAGGGATGGAGGTCCCGGGTCTCAGGGTGTTGGGAATGTACAGATGTTGGGGGTCCGGTGTGGAGGTCCCAGGTCTCAGGGTACTGGGAATGTACAGATGTTGCAGGTCAGGTGTGGGGGTCCCGGGTCTCAGGGTGCTGGGAATGTACAGATGTTGCAGGTCAGGTGTGGAGGTCCCGGGTCTCAGGGTGCTGGGAATGTACAGATGTTGCAGGTCAGGTGTGGAGGTCCCGGGTCTCAGGGTGCTGGGAATGTACAGATGTTGCAGGTCAGGTGTGGAGGTCCCGGGTCTCAGGGTGCTGGGAATGTACAGATGTTGCAGGTCAGGGATGGAGGTCCCGGGTCTCAGGGTGTTGGGAATGTACAGATGTTGCAGGTCAGGTGTGGAGGTCCCGGGTCTCAGGGTGCAGGGAATGTACAGATGTTGCAGGTCAGGTGTGGGGGTCCCGGGTCTCAGGGTGCTGGGAATGTACAGATGTTGCAGGTCAGGTGTGGAGGTCCCGGGTCTCTGGGTGCTGGGAATGTACAGATGTTGCAGGTCAGGTGTGGAGGTCCTGGGTCTCAGGGTGCAGGGAATGTACAGATGTTGTAGGTCAGGTGTGGGGGTCCTTGGTCTCAGGGTGCTGGGAATGTACAGATGTTGTAGGTCAGGTGTGGGGGTCCCGGGTCTCAGGGTGCTGGGAATATACAGATGTTGTAGGTCAGGTGTGGGGGTCCCGGGTCTCAGGGTGTTGGGAATGTACAGATGTTGTAGGTCAGGTGTGGAGGTCACGGGTCTCAGGGTGCTGGGAATGTACAGATGTTGTAGGTCAGGTGTGGAGGTCCCGGGTCTCAGGGTGCTGGGAATGTGCAGATGTTGTAGGTCAGGGGTGGAGGTCCCGGGTCTCAAGGTGTTGGGAATGTACAGATGTTGCAGGTCAGGTGTGGAGGTCCCGGGTCTTAGGGTGCTGTGATTGTACAGATGTTGCAGGTCAGGGGTGAAGGTCCCGGGTCTCAGGGTGCTGGGAATGTACTGATGTTGTAGGTCAGGTGTGGTGGTCCCAGGTCTCAGGGTGCTGGGGATGTACAGATGTTATAGGTCAGGTGTGGAGGTCCTGGGTCTCAGGGTGCTGGGAATGTACAGATGTTGTAGGTCAGGTGTGGAGGTCCCGGTTCTCACGGTGCTGGGAATGTACAGATGTTGCAGGTCAGGGATGGAGGTCCCGGGTCTCAGGGTGCTGGGAATGTACAGATGTTGCAGGTCAGGTGTGGAGGTCCCGGGTCTCAGGGTGCTGGGAATGTACAGATGTTGCAGGTCAGGTGTGGAGGTCCCGGGTCTCAGGGTGTTGGGATTGTACAGATGTTGCAGGTCAGGTATGGAGGTCCCGGGTCTCAGGGTGCTGGGAAAGTACAGATGTTGCAGGTCAGGTGTGGGGGTCCCGGGTCTCAGGGTGCTGGGAATGTACAGATGTTGGGGGTCCGGTGTGGAGATCCCAGGTCTCAGGGTACTGGGAATGTACAGATGTTGCAGGTCAGGTGTGCAGGTCCCGGGTCTCAGGGTGCTGGAAATGTACAGATGTTGCAGGTCAGGTGTGGTGGTCCCGGGGCTCAGGGTGCTGTGAATGTACAGATGTTGTAGGTCAGGTGTGGAGGTCCCGGGTCTCACGGTGCTGGGAATGTACAGAAGTTGCAGGTCAGGGATGGAGGTCCCGGGTCTCAGGGTGCTGGGAATGTACAGATGTTGCAGGTCAGGTGTGGAGGTCCCGGATCTCAGGGTGTTGGGATTGTACAGATGTTGCAGGTCAGGTGTGGAGGTCCCGGGTCTCAGGGTGCTGGGAATGTACAGATGTTGCAGGTCAGGTGTGGAGGTCCCGGGTCTCAGGGTGCTGGGAATGTACAGATGTTGCAGGTCAGGTGTGAGGGTCCCGGGTCTCAGGGTGCTGGGAATGTACAGATGTTGCAGGTCAGGTGTGGAGGTCCCGGGTCTCAGGATGCTGGGAATGTACAGATGTTGCAGGTCAGGTGTGAGGGTCCCGGGTCTCAGGGTGCTGGAAATGTACAGATGTTGCAGGTCAGGTGTGGAGGTCCCGGGTCTCAGGGTGCTGGGAATGTACAGATGTTGCAGGTCAGGGATGGAGGTCCCGGGTCTCAGGGTGTTGGGAATGTACAGATGTTGCAGGTCAGGTGTGGAGGTCCCGGGTCTCAGGGTGCTGGGAATGTACAGATGTTGCAGGTCAGGGATGGAGGTCCCGGGTCTCAGGGTGCTGGGAATGTACAGATGTTGCAGGTCAGGTGTGGAGGTCCCGGGTCTCAGGGTGCTGGGAATGTACAGATGTTGTAACTCCTTCAACCTGCTTGCAATTACTGAGACCTGGCTTCAAGACTCTGACTCTCCTTCTCCTGCTGCCCTCTCCCATGGTGGCCTCCTGTGGACTCACTCTCCCAGGCCTAGTGGACGGAAAGGAGGTGGGGTTGGAATTCTGCTTTCCCCTCAAAGCACTTTTCAGGTTCTTCATCCACCGCCTTCTCTGTCTCTCTCCTCATTTGAAGCTCACTGTATTCGTCTATTTTCTCCAGTTTCGTTGAGAATTGCTGTGATCTATCGGCCTCCTGGACCGGTATCAGGCTTCCTTGATGACTTCTCTGCCTGGCTACCCTACTTTCTCTCTTCTGAAATTCCCACAATCATTCTTGGAGACTTCAACATCCCTGTTAATCTTAACACTCCTGCTACTTCTAAACTTTTGAGCTTAACCTCCTCTTTTGACCTAAAACAATGGACACATGCTTCTACTCACTCTAATGGCAACAGCCTTGACCTCATGTTCTCCTACCTATGCACCCCTCACAACCTCTCCAACATTCCATTCCCTCTCTCTGATCACCACCTCATTAGTTTCAGTCTCTCCTTGTCCTCCTCCTTACCTTCCAACTACCGAACAATTACCCGTAGAAACCTTCGCCATCTGAACCCTTCACTTCTTTTTTCTGCTACAGATGGTCTCTTCAACACAATCTCATCCCTCTCCTGCCCCAACATGGCCACTTCTGTCTACAACAGTTCACTGTCATCTACCCTGGATGCTTTGGCCCCCCTCACTACACACAGAATCAGGCCCTGACCGCTTCAACCCTGGCAGACAGACAATACCAGAAGCCTCAAAAAACGGAGTCTTGCTCTTGAGCGTCTGTGGCGTAAGACTAAGTCACAGCAAGATTTCAGTCAATATAAATCTGCCCTACAAAAATACAGTTCCTGCCTACACACTGCCAAACAGACCTACTTTATCACTCTCATTAACACCCTCTCACACAGTCCCCGTCAACTCCTTTCTACCTTCAACGCTCTACTTCGTCCTCCATTGCCTCCACCCACTAACTTACTCACTGCCCAAGAGATTGCCAATCACTTCAAAAATAAGATCGATACAATTCGTGAAGAAATTTTTACACTAAAGATATCTCCCTCACCTTACACACCTTGTCCTCCTGCACAATCAATACTTCCCTTGTTTAACCCAACTACTGTAGAGGAAGTTACTAAAATTTTTTCTAATGCCCACCTAACTTCCTGCCCCCTGGACCCTGTTCCTTCTCAAATACTACGGTCACCCTCTGACTCTATCCTACACTCTTTAACTCATATCTTCAACCTCTCCCTCTCCACTGGGATCTTCCCCAGCTCTCTAAAACATGCGCTAGTAACTCCCATACCAAAGAAAGCCTCGCTAGACCCCTCCAATCTTAATAACTTAAGACCCATCTCCTTACTCCCTTTTGCTTCCAAGCTCCTTGAACATTTAGTCTACAACCGCCTGAGCAAGCACCTCATTGAGAATAACCTCCTTGATCCCCTTCAGTCTGGATTTCGCCGGCAACACTCCACAGAAACTTCTCTCCTAAAACTTACAAATGACTTACTAACAGCAAAAACCAATGGTCATTACTCGATACTCTTACTCTTGGACCTCTCGGCTGCCTTTGATACTGTTGACCACCCCCTCCTTCTCAAAAAACTCAGTTTGCTCGGTCTCCGTGACTGTGCTCTCCACTGGTTCGAATCTTACCTATCTCACCGCACCTTCAGTGTCACTTACAATTCCACTTACTCCTCCTCAACTCCTCTTACTGTTGGGGTCCCCCAAGGTTCTGACCTTGGACCACTACTATTCTCAATCTATACCTCCTCCCTGGGTCAGCTAATAGCCTCCCATGGCTTCCACTACCATTTCTATGCTGATGACACCCAAATCTACCTCTCTACCCCTCAGCTCACCCCATCAGTCTCCTCCCACATCACTGATCTACTAACAGACATATCAGCCTGGATGTCTCACCACTTCCTCAAACTGAATCTATCTAAAACCGAGCTCATAATATTTCCTTCTCTACGTGCCTCTTCCCCAGAATTCTCTGTCAAGATCAATGGAATAACTATTAGTCCTTCCACACATGCCAGGGTGCTGGGGGTAACCCTGGACTCTGCACTGTCCTTTCAGGCTCACATCCAATCCCTGTCCAAATCATGCCGCCTTAACCTCCGCAACATCGCTAGAATACGGCCCTTTTTAACCAATGACGCCACCAAGCTCTTAATTCACGCCCTGGTTATCTCTCGCCTCGACTATTGCAACTCCCTCCTCATTGGATTACCCTTACATAGATTATCCCCCCTTCAATCCATAATGAATTCAGCTGCAAGACTTATCCACCTTACCAACCGTTCAGTGTCCTCCAACCCTCTCTGCCAATCCCTTCATTGGCTTCCACTCACCCAACGAATAAAATTCAAAGTGCTAACAACAGTTTACAAAGCCATCCACAACTCTGCCCCCAGCTACATCACTAACCTGATCTCAAAATATCAACCAAGCCGCTCTCTTCGGTCCTCCCAAGACCTCCTGCTCTCTAGCTCCCTTGTCACCTCTTCCCATGCTCGCCTCCAGGATTTCTCCAGAGCTTCTCTCATTCTTTGGAACTCTCTACCCCAATCTGTCCGACTGTCCCCTAATCTATCCATCTTTAGACGATCCCTGAAAACCCTTCTCTTTAAAGAAGCCTACCCGGCTACTAACTAATAACGCTGTTTCTCTTGCTCCATCAGCGCATCCCCCACAGCTATTGCCTTTTGTATCAATTGACCCTCCCTTTTAGATTGTAAGCTCTAACGAGCAGGGCCCTCTGATTCCTTTTGTTCCAAATTGTAGTGTAACTGTAATGTCTGCCCTCATTTTGTTAAGCGCTGCGCAAACTGTTGGCGCTATATAAATCCTGTATAATAAAAAAAATAATAAAATGTTGTAGGTCAGGTGTGGGGTTCTGGGTCTCAGGGTGTTGGGAATGTACAGATGTTGCAGGTCAGGTGTGGGGGTCCCGGGGTCTCAGGGTGCTGGGAATGTACAGATGTTGCAGGTCAGGTGTGGAGGTCCCGGGTCTCAGGGTGTTGGGAATGTACAGATGTTGCAGGTCAGGTGTGGAGGTCCCGGGTCTCAGGGTGCTGGGATTGTACAGATGTTGCAGGTCAGGGGTGGAGGTCCCGGACTCAGGGTGCTGGGAATGTACAGATGTTGCAGGTCAGGTGTGGGGGTCCCGGGTCTCAGGGTGCTGGGAATGTACAGATGTTGCAGGTCAGGTGTGGGGTCCCGGGTCTCAGGGTGCTGGGATTGTACAGATGTTGCAGGTCAGGTGTGGCGGTCCCGGGTCCCAGGATGCTGGGAATGTACAGATGTTGTTGGTCAGGTGTGGGGGTCCCGGGTCTCAGGGTGCTGGGAATGTACAGATGTTGCAGGTCAGGTGTGGAGGTCCCGGGTCTCAGGGTGCTGGGAATGTACAGATGTTGCAGGTCAGGTGTGGGGGTCCCGGGTCTCAGGGTGCTGTGATTGTACAGATGTTGTTGGTCAGGTGTGGAGGTCCCGGGTCTCAGGGTGTTGGGAATGTACAGATGTTGCAGGTCAGGTATGGGGGTCCCGGGTCTCAGGGTGCTGGGAATGTACAGATGTTGCAGGTCAGGTGTGGAGGTCCCGGGTCTCAGGGTGTTGGGAATGTACAGATGTTGCAGGTCAGGTGTGGAGGTCCCGTATCTTAGGGTGCTGGGATTGTACAGATGTTGCAGGTTAGGTGTGGGGGTCCCGGGTCTCAGGGTGTTGGGAATGTACAGATGTTGTAGGTCAGGTGTGGTGGTCCCGGGGTCTCAGGGTGCTGGGAATGTACAGATGTTGCAGGTCAGGTGTGGGGGTCCCGGATCTCAGGGTGTTGGGAATGTACAGATGCTGCAGGTCAGGTGTGGAGGTCCCGGGTCTCAGGGTGCTGGGAATGTACAGATGTTGTAGGTCAGGTGTGGGGGTCCCGTATCTTAGGGTGCTGGGATTGTACAGATGTTGCAGGTCAGGTGTGGAGGTCCCGGGTCTCAGGGTGTTGGGAATGTACAGATGTTGCAGGTCAGGTGTGGAGGTCCTGGGTCTCAGGGTGCTGGGAATGTACAGATGTTGCAGGTCAGGGGTGGAGGTCCCAGACTCAGGGTGCTGGGATTGTACAGATGTTGCAGGTCAGGTGTGGGGTCCCGGGTCTCAGGGTGCTGGGAATGTACAGATGTTGCAGGTCAGGTGTGGAGGTCCCGGGTCTCAGGGTGCTGGGATTGTACAGATGTTGCAGGTCAGGTATGGAGGTCCCGGGTCTCAGGGTGCTGGGAAAGTACAGATGTTGCAGGTCAGGTGTGGGGGTCCCGGGTCTCAGGGTGTTGGGAATGTACAGATGTTGTAGGTCAGGTGTGGTGGTCCCGGGGTCTCAGGGTGCTGGGAATGTACAGATGTTGCAGGTCAGGTGTGGGGGTCCCGGGTCTCAGGGTGTTGGGAATGTACAGATGCTGCAGGTCAGGTGTGGAGGTCCTGGGTCTCAGGGTGCTGGGAATGTACAGATGTTGTAGGTCAGGTGTGGGGGTCCCGTATCTTAGGGTGCTGGGAATGTACAGATGTTGCAGGTCAGGTGTGGAGGTCCCGGGTCTCAGGGTGCTGTGAATGTACAGATGTTGCAGGTCAGGTGTGGAGGTCCTGGGTCTCAGGGTGCTGGGAATGTACGGATGTTGCAGGTCAGGTGTGGGGGTCCCGGGTCTCAGGGTGCTGTGAATGTACAGATGTTGCAGGTCAGGTGTGGAGGTCCCGGGTCTCAGGGTGCTGGGAATGTACAGATGTTGCAGGTCAGGGGTGGAGGTCCCAGACTCAGGGTGCTGGGATTGTACAGATGTTGCAGGTCAGGTGTGGGGTCCCGGGTCTCAGGGTGCTGGGAATGTACAGATGTTGCAGGTCAGGTGTGGAGGTCCCGGGTCTCAGGGTGCTGGGAATGTACAGATGTTGCAGGTCAGGGGTGGAGGTCCCAGACTCAGGGTGCTGGGATTGTACAGATGTTGCAGGTCAGGTGTGGGGTCCCGGGTCTCAGGGTGCTGGGAATGTACAGATGTTGTAGGTCAGGTGTGGAGGTCCTGGGTCTCAGGGTGCAGGGAATGTACAGATGTTGTAGGTCAGGTGTGGGGGTCCCGTATCTTAGGGTGCTGGGAATGTACAGATGTTGCAGGTCAGGTGTGGAGGTCCCGGGTCTCAGGGTGCTGTGAATGTACAGATGTTGCAGGTCAGGTGTGGAGGTCCCGGGTCTCAGGGTGCTGTGAATGTACAGATGTTGCAGGTCAGGTGTGGAGGTCCCGGGTCTCAGGGTGCTGTGAATGTACAGATGTTGCAGGTCAGGTGTGGAGGTCCTGGGTCTCAGGGTGCTGGGAATGTACGGATGTTGCAGGTCAGGTGTGGAGGTCCTGGGTCTCAGGGTGCTGGGAATGTACGGATGTTGCAGGTCAGGTGTGGAGGTCCCGGGTCTCAGGGTGCTGGGAATGTACAGATGTTGCAGGTCAGGTGTGGAGGTCCCAGACTCAGGGTGCTGGGATTGTACAGATGTTGTAGGTCAGGTGTGGGGGTCCCGGGTCTCAGGGTGCTGGGAATGTACAGATGTTGCAGGTCAGGTGTGGAGGTCCCGGGTCTCAGGGTGCTGGGAATGTACAGATGTTGCCGGTCTCTGCCGGGTCCTGTGGCACATCTACACACGCTTCTGATTTCTGAGGAAATAAACCCCTCCCCCTCTGGGTGATCTCTGGACATTGCAGGGATTGTAACAAACTTTGTTGCAGATTTCAACCTTCTGTTATTCTGAAGAAATAGCGGTTTGTTTCTCTGTGTCCATGTGCAAGCTGTATGGGAGTGACTTTATAATTATCTATCAGCTGCTGCACCCGCAGGGCTCTAATGAGGGAAGGGGCAGGGCCTGCATCCCTTCAATCATGTTTCTATTGGGAGTATCTCCCCAAAAATTACATTTTTGTCTCAGGGGAACTTTCTGAAATACCACATTTTGGCCACTAGGTGGGGGCTGATGATACCGGCATTCATCTATTACAGAAATTACGGGGAGGTTTGGTTCCACTTGTAGGAATGTTTCTGATGTTCGCATTTTATAAATAGACCCCTCGGGGGGATGGGGGGGCAAAAGGTTTCTCTATAGTTTGGGATCGAATAGGGAGGGGAAACCCTCTCTCAGGTGATTGTTTGCTGCCGGGGAGATTTTCCTTCACTTCCTGTCCTGGAGACACAACAGGAAGTGAGAGGCGGAGTGTCACTGAGGCTGTCCATGAAAATCGTGCTGTTCCATAAAGAGAACCGGTCACTGGACCATTCCTTTCACCACCAATCTTCCTATGAGATTTCTATATGGATTTTATTCCTGGTATTTCCCTGTGAGATCCTCCCTGGTGGAGACATCAGAAAAGCTCTGAGACTGCTGTTGGGTGGCGCCCTCCATTGTCCATTGTGGTGCATTGACATTAATGTACTCCTACAGTGCGCTGCACCTCCGTCATTCCTCATCACCACACACGGGCAGATTTCTCCGGCGTTGCGCCGCGCTGCGCCCAGCCTATGTTTTCACGTTATGAGCACCAATGATTGGGCTGCCTAATGCTACATGGGAACGGCCTGGACTCACACACAGCGGCCTGGTTTGCAGCTTTACACAGAGGCTGCACTTTACTGCACCTCCTTCTAGTGAAATCACTGCCGTGAGGGGGACACTGGATTCATTCTGAGGAGCCAATCACAGGAAGGGGGGGGCGGTAAAAAAAAAGGGATTTACATGTAATATACAGCACAATGCTCAGAGCAAGGCAGCCCAGTGTATGCAATGTACAGCTGATGGGGAACACTGATGTAAGAGGGGACTCTAATGGGGACACTGATGTAAGGGGGGGGGGGGCTCTGATGGGGACCCTGATGTAAGGTGGGACTTTGATGGGGACCCTGATGTAAGGGGGACTCTAATGGGGACACTGATGTAAGGGGGGGGGCTCTGATGGGAACACTGATGTAAGGTGGGACTCTGATGAGGACCCTGATGTAAGGGGGGACTCTGATGGGGACACTGATGTAAGGGGGGGGGGCTCTGATGGGGACCCTGATGTAAGGGGGACTCTGATGAGGACACTAATGTAAGGGGGACTCTGGTTGGGACCCTGACGTAAGGGGGACTCTGATGGGGACACTGATGTAAGGGGGGACTCTGATGGAGACCCTGATGTAAGGGGGGACTCTGCCGGGGACCCCGATGTAAGGGTGGACTCTGATGGGGACCCTGATGTAAGGGGGGACTCTGATGGGAACACTGATGTAAGGGGGACTCTGTTGGGAACAGTGTTGTAAGGGGGACTCTGATGGCAACAGTGATGTAAGGGGGGGACTCTGATGGGAACAGTGATGTAAGGGGGGACTCTGATGGGAACACTGATGTAAGGGGGACTCTGATGGGAACACTTATTTAAGGGGGGGACTCTGATGGGAACAGTGAAGTGATGTAGGGGGGGACTCTGATGGGAACAGTGATGTAGGGGGGGACTCTGATGTGATCAGTGATGTAAGGGGGGACTCTGATGGGAACAGTGATGTAGGGGGGGATCCGATGGTGGCCTGGATGTTGGGACTCTGGGGGGATACTGTTGTAAGGGGGACTTTGATGGGGACACTGATATAGAGAGAACATTGCGACTCTGACCAGGGGGGCTCTGATGTGAAGTTATTTCCTGGTTCGGTTGGAATATTTCCGGGGTGTAATGTTTGGTAAATACACAATGTGTCACTGAGAGCGTCCTACAGTAACCCCATATTCCCCGCATCCTGTGACTTCCTGTTGTGGATGTGGGACAGGAAGTGAAGGGAAATCTCCCCTCAGCCCAGTGTTGTACAGGAAGTAGTAGGTAGAGATGTATGAAGGGTTCAGTCTACTAGACAATGAAATATCCCTCTGAGGGGGAGGGGCAGAATTTCCTGATGCCCCCTCCCCCCCGGTATAACACATAGAACCCCGATTACCTGATCATCGGCGGTGATGTCATTGGTCCGAGGGTGAGAGATCCGACCAAATGTATATCTTCCTGAACAGAACTGAGGAGAGAGAAGAGATGAGCAGAATTAGTAAAGTGACGGATGTGTCGGGGGATGGGGCAGACATAAAGGGGTCTATTTATAGAAAATGTGTACAGATATTTGTAGAGCAAAATCTCCTCTACATTCGTTCTGTCTGTACCGATCTTCACACCAAACACCGAGCTCATCCCTATAGCAACCTTCATCACCAGTCTATGGAATCATCATCATCACCAGTCTATGGAATCATCATCATCATCATCATCATCACCAGTCTATGGGATTATTATTCCCAGCACTTCTGTGGCCCCTCTATTTGTATCGCACTGTTATCAGCACTGACTATTTATAATCTATTAGCGCTCATTTCCTCTGCAGGTGAGAGGCCACGCCCACTGATTTCTGTTATTTATATTCATAAGAACATTCGTCCTAAGAGAAAACTTCTGAAGAACATTCGATTTTCCCCATTCTTACACCCGCTGGATCCCTCGTACAGAACGAATGTACATGGAGTAGCGCTGGACGAATAGTTATGGAGATTATTTTATAAATAGACCCCAAAGTGTCTTCTCCATTCACTTACCTTGCAATTGTTCCTTCTCCACTCTCGGCAGCACCGGAGTTTTGCGGAGTTCTCCTTTATGCGAATCTCGCTGGGTTCTGCTGGGACTGTCCGATCTCCGGAATCCATCGACTTCTTCTATAGAATAAAACACAGATTTATCATTCGGTGAGGATAAGGACCGGGCAGGACCGGCTTTTCTTCTACAATGGGAATCACCATAACCAACCCTCCATCCCCTCCCCCTCCACAGATATATAATCATCTTATATCCAATGATGTCCCTGTCACCTGCGCGGCACAGTGATCACCGCACACACATGGATGGGTCTGATGATAGAACAGGAGGGCTCGGGGTCATAGGGAGTAATGGCCGATATGCCAAAATCTGAAGCAACCAATCAGCTTCTAACTTTAATTTTCAAAGCTTACCTGAACAAGCTGAAGCTAGAAGCTGATTGGTTACTATGCACAGCAGCTCCACATTCTGTCTGCTCCAGTCTTAGTAAATTCCCCCATTGCTGATCTTTAAGTTTTGGTGCACAGCTGGCGCTCCCAACCTGGCACTCCCATCCCTGGCGCTCCCAACCCAGCACTCCCATCCCAGCACTCCTATTCCTGGCACTCCCATCCCGGCGCTTCCATCCCGGCGCTCCCATCCCTGGCACTCCCATCCCTGGTGCCTCCATCCCGGTGCTCCCTGCCTGGCGCTCCCATCCCGGCTCTCCCATCCCTGGTGCTCCCATCCCTGGCGCTCCCATCCCTGGTGCTCCCATCCCAGTGCCTCAATCCCGGCGCTCCCATCCCTGGCACTTCCATCCCGGCGCCTCAAACCCAGCGCTCCCATCCCTGACGCTCCCATCCCTGGCGCTCCCATCCCTGGCGCTCCCATCCCTGGTGCTTCCATCCCGGCGCTCCCTGTCTGGCGCTCCCATCCCTGGTGCTTCCATCCCGGCGCTCCCTGTCTGGTGCTCCCATCCCTGGCACTCCCATCCCTGTTGCTTCCATCCCGGCGCTCCCTGCCTGGCGCTCCTATCCCTGGCGCTCCAATCCTTGGTGCTTCCATCCCAGCGCTTCCTGCCTGGCGTTCCTATCCCTGGCGCTCCCATCCCTGGTGCTTCCATCCCGGCGCTCCCTGCCTGGCACTCCCCTCCCTGGCGCTCCCATCCATGGTGCTTCCATCCCGGCGCTCCCTGCCTGGCGCTCCCATCCTGGCGCTCCCATCCCTGGTGCTTCCATCCCGGCGCTCCCTGCCTGGCGCTCCTATCCCTGGCGCTCCCATCCATGGTGCTTCCATCCCGGTGCTCCCTGCCTGGCGCTCCCATCCTGGCGCTCCCATCCCTGGCGCTCCCATCCCTGGCACTCCCATCCCTGGCACTCCCATCCCGGTGCTCCCATCCCGGCGCTCCCATTCCGGCGTTCCCATCCTTCTCTATCTAAAGAAGTGTAAAATTTATCCAATCCATCCAACTACATCACAAATGATACAATAAAATTGTAACAATCAGAACCTGCTGCAATCATATATAGAAGACGATCACCTGACCTCCGGACATCGGGAGCCGGATTACCGACATTCCCAGCTGGATATGACATCATCACAAATCGCCCCTTCCCCCCCCCCCCCCCCCACCAACACATTTCTCCCAGAATACGACTTCCTCAGGAGCAGTGTCTGCGCTGTCATCTGGGCAACTTAATATCCAAAATATGCCCCCCCCCCCTCCCCCTTCCATTCACAATTACCCTTCAATCTCCCAAAATCATTGAATACCTCCAGAGGAAGAAACCTTACAATCAGTTTGTATGGCAATTACAACTTACCCCCAACTTCATGTCTCTAATACCCTGGGGGTACCGAGCACCTGAAGCAGTGATAGTGAACCTTGGCACTACAGATGTTTTGGAACTTCATTTCCCATGATGCTCCACTACACTGCAGAGTGCCTGAGCATCATGGGAAATGTAGTTCCATAACATCTGGGGTGCCGAGGTTCCCCATTACTGACCTAAAGGGGAGAGTTGTAGATGACGCCGCAGTCTACCACATTGGTGTGGATGTAATTTAACAGTGGATGGGATAAAGAATCCGCTTTAAATGCCTGGAGAAGACGGATTACACCCACAAGAGTCAGGAAATGACCGCACACAAGAGGATCTGCTGGAAAACAGTATCAATAGGCAGCTCCCCCTTGTGGCCATAATGCAGTAATTTCCTGGAAATGCATCAATCAGGAAAGTACCCCATTTTGGCCACTAGATGGAGCTGACGCTCATAGGAAATACACATAATAGAAAGATTACGGCAATTATTTGCAACGGCAATGCGAATGCTCGAGGCAATCACACAAACACATAACATTGTAATTGTTATTATAGATACGTATTGATACATTGTCCTCATTATAGATCTGCAGAGTATTGCTCAGTGATAACTAGGAATTAATATATATAGGGACATTTCTAGTTGTATCTAAAGAATGTCTTATGATGTGGATGGAATGTTACTGGATGTGTGGAGCCCCCACACCATACAACCCCCCCTGGGAACTCACCTCTCCTCCTCCATCCACCAGCAGCACACAGACAATGAGAGCTCCCAAGATCAGCAGAGTCCTCATAACTGCGCTGCACCCCGATCCTCACTACAGCAACAAGAGAGAAAGATGTACAATGTGTGACCCCCACCTTCTGTATACTGCACAGTGCTGATAGCAGTTCTTATATACCACCTATCCCCTCCCCCCCCCCCCCCCCATTCTTCCTGGTACTGGCCAGCTGCAGGATTCGAACCTACAGATGAGTCAACATTCTTCCCTCTTCTACTTTCACATCGTCTTCTTCTGTTTTTTTACTGCTGATATTTAAATATATTCCAGATATTTCTATAGAACTGCCAATTTACACAGCACTCTTTTTTTTTTTTTTTTGAGTTAATCACTTCCCACCCACCTTATAGCCGATATACAGCTTCAGTGTAGCTAAAGCCACATCAGTGCAGCCTCCTCAGTGTCCTAATCAATCACCCCAGTGCAGCCACCTCAGTGTCCTAATCAGCCACCCCAGTGCAGCCTCCTCAATTGTCCTAATCAGTCACCCCAGTGCAGCCTCCTCAGTGTCCAAATCAGCCACCTTAGTGCAGCCTCCTCAATTGTCCTAATCAGCCACCCCAGTACGGCCTCCTCAGTGTCCTAATCAGCCACCTTAGTGCAGCCTCCTCAATTGTCCTAATCAGCCACCCCAGTACGGCCTCCTCTGTGTCCTAATCAGCCACCTCAGTGTCCTAATCAGCCACCTTAGTGCAGTCTTCTCACTCAGTGTCCTAATCAGTCACACCATTGCAGCCTCCTCAGTGTCCTTATGAGCCACACCAGTGCAGCCTCCTCAATTGTCCTATTCAGCCACCCCAGTACGCCCTCCTCAGTGTCCTAATCAGCCACCTCAGTGCAGCCTCCTCAGTGTTCTAATCAGCCACCCCAGTGCAGCCTCCTCAGTGTCCTTTTTTGTTTACAAAAGCTTTTATTGGAAAGTCAAAACTAACAGTACAAAGCTGATTAATCAATCACAATATAAGATATACAACAACAAGGTGTCTTTGGTTCAGTGATGCACAGCATGTCAAGCAGAACATACATAAAGAAGATTGGGGACAATTGTCACAGCTATCCCATTTGTTATGGAACAGATGTAAAGAATTGTGTAATGAGTGGTGAACATATTCTGAGAGTCTGAGGGCCTCCATCCTAGAAATCCCCTGAGACCATAAAACGGTGGGAGACCTCCTATTGAGTGCAATCATCCATTGGATAGCAGTAAATAGGGTATGAAGCAACCTAGTCAAGGGAACTGGAACATCCGTAATATTTGCAAAGAGAAGGCACGTCTTGGGACAAATAGCTGATAACTGCAGAATGTTGGCTTTAGTTTGGTCCCACAGTCCTTTAAGGTGTTTACAAAATAAATGTGTAGCACAATTCCCAGCCGTTTTGCTGGATATGGGTCCCCCTGGGTTACCGCTAGCAACAACAGCACATTTAAGCATGTTCTCTAAGTGTGAGCACTGAGACAATCACCAGTCCGGTATCTTTGGGTTTTTTACATTTATTTGGTAACTTGGATGGGAGAAGGGATGATTGGGATACTCAACTATGCACAAATAGCTAGGGACAAAAGAAAAATGCTGATTGGCGCTGACTTGACGCTGGCTGGATGCCGGTCAACGCCGATTAACGCTGGTTAATGCTGACCTGTTGCCTGTTAACGCTGAACTGACTTCTGACTGCTTTTCTGGATAAAGAAGTCCTCTTTAAGCTCCCTTAACCACTTAAGCACCGGAAGATTTTACCCCCTTCCTGACCAGGCCCTATTTTGCGATTCGGCCTTGCGTGACTTTAACGGACAATTGTGCGGTCGTGCAACGCTGTACCTAAACTAATCCTTTTTTTTCCCACAAACAGAAAAATTTAATTGCGGCATAGTCTGTATCGGTACGTGTGAGATACACCTTTTAAATTTGTTTGGCGCATCTCCTTCCACCGCCGAGGATTGCAGGGCGCTTCAGTTTGCCTCCTGTTCCGAACTCCTCCTACTCCTCTTCCTCATCCTCATCCTCCCTTTAGGGTACAAAAAATTGTAATCGGGCCCTAGTCTGTGTTTGTACGTGTGAGATACACCGTTTTATATACTTTTTTCTATTCCACTATTCAATATACACCCTTTTGGGGTGAAAAAAATTAAATTGTGGCATACTTTGCATATCTGACTGTGAGATACACCCGTTGTATTTGTATACTGTTTTTCTATTCCGCTATTTAATAAACACCCTTTTGGTGGTATTTGATCACCTGTGCGATTTTTTGATCATGCGCTATAAACAAAAAAAGAGCGACAATTTTGCAAAAACAACAATATTTTTCACATTTTTTTATATGAAATTCCCCCCCCCCCCAAAAAAAAATGTAAAAATCTAAATTTTTTAACATTTTTGGCCAATTTGTTTTCTGCTACATATTTTTGTTTAAAAAAAAATTGCAAAAAGCATATTTTGATTGGTTTGTGCAAAAGTTATCGCTTTTACTAACTACGGGAAAGATTTTTGTCATTTTTGTTGTTTTTTCTTTTAACGAGTAATGGCGGCGATCTGCGATTTTTTTTTGTGGGACTGCGACATTGCGGCGGACAGATCGGACCCTTGACTGATATTTTTGACACTTTTGGGGTTATCAGTGACATTACTGCAGTAATCAGTGCTATACATATGCACTGTTACTGTAAAAATGACACTGGCAGGGAAGGGGTTAACTTTATTGGAGAGGGAGGGGTTATGTGTGTCCCTAGGGGCGTGATTCTAACTGTGATTGGATGTGGATTGATGTGTAAGAACAGAGATCAACGGTCCTACATAGCAGAACCGTTTGATCTTTATTCTTACACAGGGGAGAATGACAGGTGGCTTTGTTTACATCAGCCGCCTGCCTTTCTCCCGGGTGTAACGGACGATCGCGAGTGAGCAGGGGACATCGGGTCCGCCGGGCACATGCGCGCGGGGGGGTCCGTGAGCGTGCGGGAGCGTGCCTCTGGCGGCGCGTGCTCGCTCCCCAGAGCCTCCCAGGCTAGCGACGTAGACCTACATCGCTTTGCCTGTGAGGGGCTGACCGCCGACATAAATAGTCGTGCGGCGGTCGGCAAGCGGTTAATTACCAAGGAGACTGTTTGTCCCTTGATGACACCGTAAGCATAATAAGAGAAAATCATTGTAAATAAATCCATAATTTTCAAGAGGGGATTTAAAGAGAATTGAGCAAGAGACATTTTGTGAACATTGAATTATTAACCACTTGCCGACCGCTCACTCGAGCTCTACTGCAGCAAAGTGGTTCGTTATCGTCCGGCGACGTAGACCTACGTCGTCAGACACTCCCCTTTCTCGGCGGCGCGCGCGCGCCACCAGAGACTCGCTCCCGCTGTATCCAGTCACAGCGGGAGTCGGGCCAGGGGAGGAGAGGCGGCGATCGCCGCTGCTCTTCCCCGATTGTCGGGGAATCGAGTGTGGAGATCCGCCCGCTTGTGTAAACAAAGCGGGTGGATCTCCTAAGTGACAGGCAGGGTCAGATTTCAGGATTCAGCATAGCTCAACCTGCGATCTGTCCTTGTGTCACTCAGTCCCCTCCCCCCACACATGTCAGTAAGCACCAGGCATACATTAACCCCTCCCTCTCCAATAAAATTAACCCCTTCCCTGCCAGTGTCATTTTTACAGTAACAGTGAATATTTATAGCACTGATTACTGCAGTAATGTCACTGGTACCCCCAAAAGTGTCAAAAATGTCAGTCAAGGGTCCGATCTGTCCGCAGCAATGTCACAGTCCCGCAAAAAAAAAAAAAAACGCAGATCTCCGCCATTACTTGTTAAAAAAAAAAACACCAAAAATGACAGAAATCTTTCCCTTAGTTAGTAAACGCAATAACTTTTGCGCAAACCAATCAAAATACGCTTATTGTGATTTTTTTTTACCAAACATAGGTAGCAGAAAACAAATTGGCCAAAAATATAAAAAAATTTGGATTTTTAAATTTTTTTGGGGGGAATTTCATATAAAAAAAATGTGAAAAATATTGTTATTTTCTCAAAATTTACGCTCTTTTTTTGTTTATAGCGCAAAAAGTAAAAATCACAGAGGGGATCAAATACCACCAAAAGAAAGCTCTGTTTGTGGGGAAAAAAAGGACATAAATTTCCTTTGGGTACAGCGTCGCACGACCGCGCAATTGTCAGTTAAATTCGCACAGCGCCGAATCGCAAAAAGTGGCCTGGACGTAAGACAGCGAAATCCTCCGGGGGTAAAGAGGTTAATGTGTGTCATGGTATTTGCTTAGAACAAGAAAGAATTATTAGTTAGACCTCAGTGTCCTTCTTTTGCTCTTATTCTCCCCAGGCAATAGCTGTACAGATCCCAGACACCGCTGGTTTTTCTTTGGTGAGAAGAAGGCCGAGCTAATGTCTCTTCTCTCCACAGAAAGTCACAATGAAACAATGTATATTTGTGGGATCATTTCAGGTGACCAGGGGGGGGCGTATCTGTAGTCTCATTGTTCTCCTGCTCGGGACATTTTTATCATATAAGCTGTATGAAATAAACCTTTCGTCAGATGACTTCGAGCAAGCCACGCTTCTAGTGTCTCTTTGTTCAGAGTAATCTCCGGGCTCGCTGGGACTTGTGGTGCAACCGGGGCAGGCCATCAAGTCTATACTTCACTGGGTGTGATCTAATGCTAACAACTGGGATGCCGTTAAAGTTCATGTCGGAAGCCGGAAGCCGGAAGCTGCGAGTGATCCGTGCACAGCACACACACAGCGAGGGGAGCTGTGTGTGGAGGAGGAGCCGCGAGCCGCACGTGCGGGGGAATCCGCACTAGGAAGGCGGGAGCCGGGTGCAGAAGCCTCGGAGGGTGACCGGAGATCCTCGGAGGGTGACCGGAGATCCTCGGAGGGTGACAGGAGATCCTCGGAGGGTGACCGGAGATCCTCGGAGGGTGACCGGGGAGTGACCGAGTGACCAGGGAGACAGTGCGGGGACAGAGCAGCGGCGGCGGAGACAAGGACCTGACAGGACCTGACCGAGACCGGGGACGTAAGTAGGAAGCAACTGACCAGCTGGTGGGGGACTACTAGTACAAACTACATACAAGTACAAAACTACAAGCAATACAGGTTACTAAGGGGCTACCATAGACTGAGAGGGGTAGCTGTGGAACGATCTGCACTGAGCTGATCTATCTGCTCTGCTCACTCTAAAACTAATCTGCGACTGCTCTGCGACCGACTGACTGTGCTCTGCGACCGACCGACAGTGCTCTGCGACTGACCGACAGTGCTCTGCGACCGACCGACAGTGCTCTGCGACCGACCGACGGTGATCTGTGACTGACCGACCAGTGAGTATCTTTGCAACTTGTGAGTATCCTTGCGACTGGTGAGTATCTTGCGACTGGTGAGTATCTTTGCGACTGGTATGTAAGTATCTTTGCGACTGGTGAGTATATTTGCGACTGGTAGGTGAGTATCTTTGCGACAGGTGAGCATCTTTGCGACTGGTGAGTATCTTTGCGACTGGTATGTAAGTATCTTTGCGACTGGTGAGTATCTTTGCGACTGGTAGGTGAATATCTTTGCGACTGGTGAGCATCTTTGCGACTGGTGAGTATCCTTGCGACTGGTGCGTAATCTTGCGACTGGTGAGTATCTTTGCAACTGGTGAGTATCCTTGCGACTGGTGAGTATCCTTGCGACTGGTGAATATCTTGCGACTGGTGAGTATCTTAGCGACTGGTGAGGATCTTTGCGACTGGTGAGTATCTTTGCAACTGGTGAGTATCTTGCGACTGGTGAGGATCTTGCCACTGGTGAGTATCCTGCGACTGGTGAGTATCTTTGCGACTGGTGAGCATCTTTGCGACTGGTGAGTATCTTTATGACTGGTGAGTATCTTTGCGACTGGTGAGTATATTAGCGACTGGTGAGTACCCCAGGTTTAGTACCAGGGGAGATAGAGGTAGAGTAGGTAAGGAAGAGCAGGTCGTTAATATTATCCCCATAAAGTAGTGGGTAATAATGTCCGACAGGATTGCGGATGCCACTCAGTGCATTTCTTGCGCCATGTATGAGTTCCTTGATGAACCAATCAAGGGCGAATACTGCTGTGCAAGATGTGAGCGACTTGTTGCTCTGGAAGACCAGATTCGGGATCTAGAAAACATAGTGGCAACACTGCGTAGCATCAACAACCTGGAAAGGAGCTTGGACATTACCCATCAGGCGCTGGCAGGGGCCAGCATAGAGGAGGGAGGAATAGAGGAGATGCAAGCAGCAGAGGTACGCAGCTGGGTGACTGTTAGGAATGTTAGGGGGAGGAGAGTCAGGGAGGCCAGTCCTGAGTTGATAGACCCTAACATATTTGCCGCGTTGCAGGTTGAGGGGGATATCAACTCAGGGGTGGTAGTGCTGGAGCATGCACCCTCCCCCAGCTGCCAGGGGAGGGACGGCTCCAGGAAGAAGGGGGGCCGTAACTCAGGAAAGGTTAGACAGGTTGTGGTAGTTGGGGACTCAATCATCAAGAGGACAGAGAGGGAAATCTGTAAAAAAGATCTCGGTAGCCGAACAGTTTGTTGTTTACCGGGCGCTCGAGTTCGGCACATCGCAGATCTGGCAGACAGATTGTTGTGTGGGGCTGGGGATGACCCAGCGGTCATGGTGCATGTGGGCACTAATGACAAAGTAAAAGGAAGGTGGCGGATCCTAAAGAACGATTTCAGGGACTTAGGGAATAGATTGAGGAAAAGGACCTCCAAAGTGGTTTTCTCTGAAATACTACCTGTACCTCGAGCCACACAAGAGAGGCAGAAGGAGATTAGGGAAGTTAACAAGTGGCTGAGGAATTGGTGTAGGAAGGAGGGGTTTGGGTTCCACGCTGACTTCTCAGTCGGCTACCGGCTCTTTAGTAAGGATGGGCTGCACCTTAATGGGGGCGGTACAGCTCTTTTGGGGAGAAAGATGGCCACCAAGTTGGAGGGGCTTTTAAACTAGGAGACGGGGGGAGGGCTCAGAAGTAGAATCAGTCAGGAGGGAGCAAAGGACAGAAGGCAGTATTAGAGTCAGCAGCGACAGTAGGGCCATAACGTCAATGGGGGGTCTGTGCGGGAAAATCTCAGACCAAACAGGAATAAACATAATCACCATTCACTATCAACTTCCACAAAACTAAGAGGGGTATATGCTAATGCCAGGAGCCATGCTAATAAAATGGATGAGTTGGAAATGTTAGTACATGAGGAAGACATAGACCTTGTGGGAATAACGGAGACTTGGTTCGACCCCTCACATGACTGGCTGGCCAATATCTAGGGGTATTCGGTGTATCGGAAGGACAGGTCAGTCATCATATTGGGGGACTTCAATTATCCCGACATTGACTCGGGAGAGGGGACTACACACTCACAGAAGGCCCGTCTATTCATGAAAACCATACAGGATAACTACATGTCACAGTTGGTGGATTCTCCTACTAGGGAAAACGCAGTCCTGGATCTATTGATCACTAATGACCCAGACATAATCTCGCAGGTAGGAGTCCAGGACAATCTGGGCTCTAGCGATCACAGGATGATCACATTTAGTGTAAATAACAATAGAACAAGGCAAGTGGGGAACATAAGAACCCTAAACTTCAGAAGGGCAAACTTTCCAAAATTGTACTCATTGATGGAAAGGGTAAACTGGGACCAAACCCTGGGATCACTGACCACAGAGGAAAAATGGGAATGCTTTAGGAACATATTAACCACTTTACCACCGGAGGATTTTGCTGTCTTCCGTCCAGGCCACTTTTTGCGATTCGGCGCTGTGCGACTTCAACTGACAATTGCGCGGTCGTGCGACGCCGTACCCAAACGAAATTTACGTCCTTTTTTTCCCACAAACAGAGCTTTCTTTTGGTGGTATTTGATCACCTGTGCGATTTTTACTTTTTGCGCTATAAACAAAAAAAGAGCGTTTATTTTGAAAAAATAACAATATTTTTAACATTTTTTTATATGAAATTCCCCCCAAAAAAGATGTAAAAACCAATTTTTTAAAAAGTTTTTGGCCAATTTGTTTTCTGCTACCTATGTTTGGTAAAAAAAAATCACAATAAGCGTATTTTGATTGGTTTGCGCAAAAGTTATTGCGTTTACTAACAAAGGGAAAGATTTCTGTCATTTTTGGTGTTTTTTTTTTTAACGCGTAATGGCGGCGATCTGCGATTTTTTTTGTGGGACTGCGACATTGCGGCGGACAGATCGGACCCTTGACTGACATTTTTGACACTTTTGGGGTTACCAGTGACATTACTACAGTAATCAGTACTATATATATGCACTGTTACTGTAAAAATGACACTGGCAGGGAAGGGGTTAATTTTATTGGAGAGGGAGGGGTTAATGTATGCCTGGTGCTTACTGACGTGTAGGGGGGGAGGTGACTGAGTGAGTCATGGACAGATCGGATGTCCAGCTATGCTGAACAGTCCGATCTGTCACTCCCTGTCACTATGGAGATCCGCCCGCTGTGTTTACACACAGCGGGCGGATCTCCACACTAGATCCCCGGCGATCGGGGCAGAGCAGCGGCGATCGCCGCTGCTCCTCCCCTGGCCCGACTCCCGCTGTGAATGAAAACAGCGGGAGCGAGCCTCCGGCGGCGCGCAAGCGCCGCCCAGAAGGGGGAGTGTCTGACGACGTTAATACTACGTCGTCAGACGATAACGAACCACTTTGCCGCAGTACTATTACCGTACTCGGTCGGCAAGTGGTTAAGCAAATGCATCTTGCAGTGCATTCCTATGGGAAATAAATTTAGAAGAGATAAAGCCAAACCTGGCTGGCTAAACCGTAGCGTTAAAAACTTATTAGGGGAAAAAAATTGGCCTTCAGGAAATATAAATCAGAAGGCACAGTATCGGCTTTCGACCAATGCAAGGAGGCAAATAAGAAAAGTAAACACGAAATCAAGATGGCTAAAATAAACTTTGAGAGACAAATAGCGGAGGATAGTAAAAAAAAAAAAAACAAAGAAATTCTTTAAATATATCAACAGCAAAAAAACTAGGGCAGAGCATATTGCACACATAATTAACGATGATGGGGGGATGGTTACAGAGGACACTGAGAAAGCAACCGTGCTGAATGCTTTTTTCTCGTCAGTCTTTACACAGGAAAAGGAGGGGTACACTGACCATGACTGTATGAGGTACACTGACCATGACTGTATGGGGTACACTGACTATGACTGTATGGGGTACACTGACCATGACTGTATGGGGTACACTGACCATGACTGTATGGGGTACACTGACCATGACTGTATGGAGTACACTGACCATGACTGTATGGTTAGTAGTAATACACAGGACTTGCCACTATGGCTAACAGAGGGTGAAATCAAGGAAAGGCTGGATAAACTTAACACAAACAAATCACCAGGCGTACATCCGAGAGTACTCAAGGAACTCAGTAAGGTTATATCTAGACCACTGTTCCTGATCTTTGCTGACACTATTAGGACAGGAGATGTACCAGGGGATTGGAGGAAGGCTAACGTGATTCTGATATTCAAAAAGGGTCAGAGGCATATACCGGGAAATTATAGGCCTGTCAGTCTGACATCGATAGTATGTAAACTTCTGGAGGGGATGATAAGGGACTATATCATAGAGTTTGCTAAAGACAACCACATCATCAGCAGTAATCAGCACGGGTTTACAAATGGGCGTTCTTGTCAAACCAATCTCTTAACATTCTACGAGGAGGTGAGCTGTGAGCTGGATAGGGGCAGACCAGTGGATGTGGGGTACCTGGATAGGGGGAGACCAGTGGATGTGGTGTACTTAGATTTCGCTGAGGGGTTTGATACAGTTCCCCACAAGCGCTTAATTTATAAAATAAGGTCTGCAGGTATCGACGGCAGGGTTTGCTCTTGGATACGGAACTGGCTAAAAGGGCGTGTCCAAAGGGTTGTAATAAGCAGCGCATACTCAGACTGGTCTGAGGTAGTAAGCGGGGTGCCCCAAGGCTCAGTCCTGGGACCAACCTTGTTCAATTTATTCATAAACAGCATTGAGGACGGGATCAGGAGTTCGTTATCAGTTTTTGCAGATGACACAAAATTGGGCAGGGCAATAACTGCACAGCATGAAGCAGATATCCAACAGAATGACCTGGACAAAATAACGGAGTGGGCAACGACTTGGCAAATGAGGTTTAATGTGGAGAAGTGTAAGGTTTTACACTTGGGGACTAAAAACATAAAAGCACAAAACACTTTAGGAGGGGAACCTTTGGGGGAATCAAAAATGGAGAAGGATCTGGGAGTCTTGGTAGAGGATAGACTAAGCAACAGCATGCAATGTCAAGCGGCAGCTGCCAAAGCCAGCAGAATATTAGCATGCATAAAGAAAGGGATGTATTCCAGAGATAAGACTATAATCCTTCCACTTTATAAAACTCTGGTCCGACCGCATCTGGAGTATTCTGTCCAGTTCTGGTCGCCAGTCCTCAGGAGGGATGTGTTGGAGCTGGAGAGAGTCCAGAGAAGGGCAACTAAACTAATTAGGGGATTGGAGGACCTTAATTATGAAGAGAGTCTGCAATCGCTTGATTTATTCTCCCTGGAGAAGAGACGCCTGAAGGGGGACATGATAGCAATTTTTAAATATCTCAATGGGGATCTCAGCTTAGAAAAAAAGCTGTTCAGTCGAAGGGATTGCATGAGGACTCGAGGGCATACAATGCGATTAGAGGAGAAGCGTTTTAACCTCAGGCAACGTGGGGGGATTCTTCACTGTTAGGGCTACAAGATTGTGGAATTCTCTACCACAAGAGGTGGTTTTCTGCGGGAAGTATGGTGGCTTTCAAAAGACTCTTAGACTTACATCTCAAGGATCAGAACATTCAGGGGTATGAGAGATGATTACGGCCACACACACCTACACAGGGGGAACTGGATGGACTTTTGTCTTTATTCAACCTCACCTACTGTGTAACTATGTAGCAATGTAACTACTATGTAAAAAAGGTGCTGGTTGGCTGAAGTTTTCCAGATATTTCACAATAAAGATTTATACACAGGTGAGTATGTTTGCCTACAAGGGAGGGAGGTGTCTGATGATCATGACGCCTCGTACCTTCTCAACAAAGTATGGTGGAACCATGAAAATGGTTCCACATGGAAATGTATAAATTTATCTTCACTTTGAGACTAAAGATTATTACCTACCTGTCATTTATTGTTCTTTTATTGCAAGGTACATTTGTCTTGGTCAGAGCTACGCATCATACAGACTTACTCCCCCACAGTCCCCGGGATAGGCGTATACCCTTGATCCCCTGCTCCAAGGCTGCTGACTTTATTATTTATTTGTTATTTTTATTCTTTTTGAGGTGATCTATATATTTCTTGCATCTACTCCTGATGAGTGGACCAGCTCCTTGAAACGCGTAGAGTGTTAGGATGACAAGCGATTTTATACAATGCGATAACATTCATGCCTGTACTGCGATGAATGTGAAATTATAGGAAGTCCCGCGCTATGGAAATAAGTGGGAAAGAGGGGCTGCAGCCTCCCTAAAATATAGCCAAGGCTATATCAAGATTATAGATAAGCAGGGGTAGGGAAATGGCGCTGCCCAAGCACTTTAATTTACACTGTGGATATTGATTGTAGGATTTTAGTACATTTTTTTCATTGATTGATTTTCATATTTTTGTCATTGATGTGGTGTACAGATATTTATTAATTTTTACATAATTACACATATTTTTATACCTGTGGGACCTATTATATTACATCTTTAATATATTCAACCCCCCCCCCCCCTTATTAGGCAGCGCCATTTCCCTACCCCTGCTTATCTACTATATTTTTATACCTATTTATTGATTGTGGATTAGCTCACTATTTTATGTCTGTTATTTGATTGCACCATTAAATCAGTTTTTTCTACCATGTAATAAATATAGCAATATGTTTATTTTGTTTATTTTGTGTGTTGCCTCATCTAAAGTCGCATGACTCATGTAATCTATTGTATTGTATTTAGGGATGGAGGCATTTCACTTTTGATGCCTCAGATCATTTTTTATTTTTTTTCCTTTTTTGTCTACTCATCATACAGTTCCATCCGGTGGCGTGTGAAAGTGTCATTGCCCAACATTTCCAAGGAAGAGTTGCGTGATATTTTCCCTCAGAAGCAAAGATGCCTTCTAACTACTAACTTCTGCTACATTTGTGACGAGGTGACATTTACATCTCAAAAGTGCAGCATGATGGCAGTGGTAAAAAAAAAGGCCCCACCTATATTTTGGATGCAGAATAGGGGATCAGGACAAGAGTTGGGCCCCTCATTATTGTTGCATTACATGTGCAACTTACAGTATCTCACAAAAATAAGTACACCCCTCACGTTTTTGTAAATATTTTATTATATCTTTTCTTGCTATGCTCACTCTGATTCTTCAGATACTGTATGCCAAGAGTGACACCAATGACAGGGACTTATTACTTCCACTGATACCAACCATAGGCCAAGATTCCCTCCATTGACACACTCAACAGGGACCTATTCCTTCCACTGATACCAACCATAGGGAAAGATTCCCTCCATTGACACCAACGACAGGGACCTATTCCTTCCACTGAAACCAACCATAGGGCGAGATTCCATTCATTGACACCAACAGCAGGGACCTATTCCTTCTACTGATACTAACCATAGGGCAAGATTCCATCCATTGACACCAACTACAGGAACCTATTCCATCCACTGATACCTACCATAGGGCAAGAGTCCATGCATTGACACCAATGACAGGGACCTATTCCTCCCACTGATACCAACCATAGGGCAAGATTCCATCCATTGACACCAACGACAGAGACCTATTCCTTCCACTGATACCAACCATAGGGCAAGATTCCATCCATTGACACCAACGACAGGGACCTATTCCTCCCACTGATACCAACCATAGGGCAAGATTCCCTCCATTGACACCAACTACAGGAACCTATTCCATCCACTGATACCTACCATAGGGCAAGAGTCCATGCATTGACACCAATGACAGGGACCTATTCCTCCCACTGATACCAACCATAGGGCAAGATTCCATCCATTGACACCAACGACAGGGACCTATTCCTCCCACTGATACCAACCATAGGGCAAGATTCCATCCATTGACACCAACGACAAGAACCTATTCCTTCCACTGACACTAATGATGGGGCACTATAATATTTTTTTCTGCCACTGACCAACAAGTCAGAGGCATTGTTTACTCCCACTGACACCGGGGCATTTTCTAGTCTCACTGGCGTAAGTTAGTCTGCCCCCCCCCCCCCCTAAAGTCTGAAGGACAGTAAACTGGCCCCTTGTTTGGAAAGTGTGGATACCCCTGCCCTAAACCAAAGTCTACAGTTATTCTCTGTGATTGTCAGCTCCATCTAGTGGCCATATTGTGATATTTTACTAAAATATCCCAATCAGGAAGATTATTGAATGGTGGCCAGTAGATGGAGAAAATTACAGGGAACTTTTAGTGACTGCTGGTCCAGTGCTTCAGATGTTGGCACTGAGAATTCTTTTATAAATAAACCCTCATAGCTCTGTGGATGATTGTTAGCGGGGGATGCCCCTGTGGACTCCTATATTCTTCATGTGATGATATGTGATCACCTTCGCTCCATTCTGTCCCTTGTGCTATTATTTCCTTTTCTTTGTACAATCAGCATGGAAACATTTCACATTTATGTCAGATACCATCCTGAACTCCGGGCAGATAGAAAGGAAACAATGAACGCCGATCTGTATTCACCAATAAAAATATTTTATTAGTTAAAAAAATAAATGTTGGTAAACCGTCAACTCGTCATTTCCGGGTGTCGGTCCCTGAAAAGCTTTGCAGATATATGAAGAGCAATAAGAGCATCATAGAGGCCTGGAGGAGGCAGAGTGACGGCTTCAACTCCTGGTAGGAGGGAGGAAGGAGAAGGTTACCTACAGCGGACCTTCACCCAATAGGAGAAGTTGTTTGGACCTGACTCCTCCCCTTCCTCCTACACAATTATAATAAACCCCACCCCCTCTCACACCTGTTCCCTCCCTATGAAGCAGGGCAATTTTTACATTTTTGCTATGGACCTGATTGATCAGCAAAATCGACTTCCTTACTAAAGATAACAAGGTCATACATACAGGGCCGCCGATAGGGGGGGAACCACCAGTCCTCCTGTAGGGGGCCCGGGTACACAGGGGGGACCCAACAGTACGGGGAATCGGTGCGGTCGGGAGGAGGGGAAATTACAGAAGGAAGCCCTCCTGTAGGGGGCCCGGGGTACACAGGGGGGACCCAATAGTACAGGGAAACGGTGCAGTCAGGAGGAGGGGAAATTACAGAAGGAAGCCCTCCTGTGGGGGGCCTGGGTACACAGGGGGGACCCAACAGTACGGGGAATTGGTGCGGTCAGGAGGAGGGGAAATAACAGAAGGAAGCCCTGTGCAGCTCTCTGCAGTAGCTTATTAATGCCTATACTGTGATGAATGTGAAATTATATTTTTATACCTATTTATTGATTGTGGATTAGCTCATTATATATAACAATTTTTGATTGCACCATTAAATCAGTTTTTTCTACCATGTAATAAATGTAGCAATATGTTTATTATGTTTATTTTCTGTGTTGCCTCATCTAAAGTCGCATGACTCATGTATTTTCTATTGTATTTTATTTAGGGATGGAGGCATCCCCCTTTATTGCATCAGATCATTTTTTCTTTTTTGTTTACTCATTATACAGTTCCATCCGGTGGCGTGCGAAAGTGTCATTGCCCAACATTTCCAAAGGAGAGTTGCGTGATATTTTCCCTCAGAAACAAAGATGCCTCGAAACTCTACACAACACCGATAACTTTTGCTACATTTGTGGCGAGGTGACATTTACATCTCAAAAGTGCAGCATGATGGCAGTGAAAAAGGCACCACCTAGATTTTGGATGCAGAATAGGGGATCAGGACAAGAGTTGGGCCCCTCATTATTGTTGCATTACATGTGCGTCATTGGCTAAACAAGAAATAAAGGTCCATGCCTTTCGCAGTCCCAATGGTGTGGAGGGAGCATGAAAACATGACTGTGGTATTGCCGACGCTGCGGCTGCTTGCCCCATACAACCAGAGATGTATAGTAACGAAGTAGAACTACTTAAGTACTGTACTTAAGTACCGAAATGCGGTATCTGTACTTTCCTAGAGTAGAATTTTTTTCTCCTACTTCTACTTTTACTTCACTACATTTTTTCGATGATTTCGATACTTCTACTCAAGTATTTTTTTTTTGTGCTGCATAGTTACTCGTTACTTTTAAAAAAATTACCACTGCCAGAACAGTAGATGGCAGGTTGCATAACGCTCAAAAAAATGTGTATAATGTCATTTGTAAATCAGCGCATACGAAAATAAAGGCTGTGTATAATAAAAGCTGCTATACCAAATCTTTCCAATAAAAAGAAAATATGAAACAAACAAATAAATGGTGCTACAGCGCTTAAAGTGCATCAAGAAACTACTAACAAACACAGGTTAATCATTTGAATAAATCATTTGAAATAATAAAAACAATATGATGTTCAAACTTTTGACTTATTTCTTTAATAACTACATAACACAGTACTTGTACTTCTACTTTCAGTACTTGAGTAGAATTTTTTTTTCAAAACTACTGGTACTTTTTACTTTTAGTACTTAAGTAGCAAATTTTTTGAAAAAACTACTTGCAATACTTAAGTAAAAAAAATGTTGAATACTTTAGTACTTCTACTTAAGTAACTTTTTCTGCGAGCACTTCCACTTCTACTCAAGTAATTTTTTGATCGAGCACTTGTACTTTTACTCAAGTAGAAATTTTGAGTACTTTATACAAGTCTGCATACAACCCAAACTTACCAACAGACCCCCCCTTTACTTGTCTAAAGAAAAAAGGACACTACAGTCATTTTTTTGGGTTTAAAAGGCCATAGCAGCCAACTTTATTAGAACTAACTAGTAAAACACTAGCTAGCAAAGAATTACCATTATTCAACAAAAACAATCCAATACCAAAATTTAAAAGCGAATGACCATTTAGGATCTTGGAAGGCAACTTGACTTCCCCCCTGGCTGTATCCCTGACCCCAATAGACCTCCAGGCCCTCAGCCGCCACTGCACCAGCTCAAGGACTATGAACCATTGGGATCCCTTGATACCGCCTACTGACGTTGCCAGGGGTAGGTCCACCCATACCTAAGATGGGCCCTACCCCTCCATATTCCCTTTCCAAGTAGTCACAGCCCTCCAAGACCCTAAAACCTCAGCCACTGCCATGACAAAGAAAAACACACGAACCGTGCCCCAGCTAAAACCTAGATGAACAGCAAAATCCGAAACACAAATTGACATTCACAGTATGCGTGCAACATTCATCATACAACAAACGCAGCCAAGAAATATTACAAATTCCACCATCAGTAAAAAATTAAGTTAAGTTTGTTTATTTTTTTTTTTTTTTTGCTATGTTTTCTAAACTTGTTTGTTCGATAAGTTTTTTTTTTTTTTTTTTTTGTATTTTATTATTTTTTTTTTTTTTTTGTTAACTGAGTATAACCATATCCCTTTTTTTTTTTTTTTTTTTGCACACTCCGAAATGAAAAGGGATGGGCGGGCGGGAGAAGTTCTCCTATTGCTGTCTGGTCTCCAACTGACCGGACCCCTGGTCCCACCCTAAACTAGCCCCTGCTAACCCCACCTTGCCCCACCCTGCCCCACCTTCCCAAAAACCAATCACCTGCTTTAATTCTTCCTTAAAAAAGTTAACCCCCACTGGGTAGCAACCTTCCCTGCAAACCCCAGTCATGTCCAGCCTTCCGCTTACTGCTGTGCATCCATCTCCAGGCTTCCCCCCTTGACTGTGGTATTGCCGACGCTGCGGCTGCTCCTTGCCCCATACAACCCAAACTTACCAACAGACCCCCCCCTTTACTTGTCTAAAGAAAAAAGGACACTACAGTCATTTTTTTGGGTTTAAAAGGCCATAGCAGCCAACTTTATTAGAACTAACTAGTAAAACACTAGCTAGCAAAGAATTACCATTATTCAACAAAAACAATCCAATACCAAAATTTAAAAGCGAATGACCATTTAGGATCTTGGAAGGCAACTTGACTTCCCCCCTGGCTGTATCCCTGACCCCAATAGACCTCCAGGCCCTCAGCCGCCACTGCACCAGCTCAAGGACTATGAACCATTGGGATCCCTTGATACCGCCTACTGACGTTGCCAGGGGTAGGTCCACCCATACCTAAGATGGGCCCTACCCCTCCATATTCCCTTTCCAAGTAGTCACAGCCCTCCAAGACCCTAAAACCTCAGCCACAGCACACGGGCATGACCCCTTATGGCCGTGTAGCCCTCCAAACCCACAGCGCCCTCTGAATACCTTCCTGCAGACCTAAAGTCCACAGGTCGATGCCCACCGCGTTCAAATGAACCCCGTCACCTCTAAGATAAAGGGCCGGGTCCTGCTCCAGCTCAAGATGCCGGACCGCCAGTCCCCCGTTACGCACAACAAACTTGGCCACCGCCTTATTCACCTTAATCCTGGCTTTGTTTAGGCTAGTCACCGAACGAGCCAGGCGCCAAGAAGTGCGGGCGACAATGTCCGACCACACCACCACAGTCTGCGGAAAAAGCGTCCGCAGCCTCAGGAAGTCCAGTTTGACATCCCTAATCAGCTCCCTGGAGGAACGGAGGCCCAGATCATTGCCGCCCGCATGCAACAAAAGTATGTCGGGCGGCCGCTCAAGACGGGCGCAACGATGGACTTCAGGGAGGACACGGGACCACAGCATGCCTGAGACCCCAATCCATCTAACCTTTACCTCCTCCCTGCTGAAACCCAATTGGCGCCCCTCTGGCCTAACCGCTGCCCTCCGAGCACCCCAGACCACATAAGAATGTCCTAATATCCAGACCAAGACTTCCGTGGCTCCTGTAAAACATAAGGAGGGGTACATACCAACATACGTCCTGAGTACACACACAAAAACCCACAGAGAAAAACAAAGAAAAAACACCAGCATACACGTAACGAACATTCACTAAATGACCTCCCCTGGGCCCTGACCAGAACAGAACAGATCCCATCTGCCGCATCACAACAGATGCGGACGGACATACGAGCGAAATCGCCTGGACTCCCAACGCCCAATTTTCCGAAGGGCCTGATCCCCAAGGCCCCACCGAGCCGCTTCCGTGGCGGCTCCAATGCGGAAAGAGTGAGAGGAGAAATCCGTCCCCTGAAAACCGGCTGCCCCCAAGCACTTCCGGAAGACAGCCGTAAATTGAAAACGTGAGAGGGCCGTGCCATCAGCCCGTAAAAACAGAGGACCCTGTTGAGCGGAGCGCACCTACAACCAATGCCGCACCGCAGCTACGGGGCAAAGCGAGGACCCAGGAACCACCCCTAGCTCAACACAAGCCCCTCGGCCCAGCTGGTCCGTTTTTGTTCTTTGTATCCGGATTAGAAGCTTGTCCGGATGCAAACAAACATCCCCCAACTGCAATCCCCCATTCCCCCGTCTGGAAATACTCACCAATTCGCTAATCCGAAAAGCTCCAAAGAACGCCAAGATAAACGCCGTCCTGAAGAGTTCCACCTCCTGGTCCGCAGAACACACACCCGGCAAGCAGTCCACCAACCGGGACAACACATCAAAGGAAACCGGGCGCCTGGAATCAATCGAATGAGTACCCCTCGCATAACCCTTCAAGGCCTTTTGAACAAGGAAATGTTTGGTTACATCGGCAACCCCCCACAACTGAAAGTAGAAGGCCAAGGCTGCCATTTTGCGGCGTAACGTAGAAATAGACACACGCTGTTCAAAATTCAGGCTCACAAAATATAGGAGCAGGAACAACCGATCCCGATCACCAGAAAGACCCCCCACCTCACTCACCATCTGATGCCACGTCGCCCACACCCTTTCGTAGGCCGTCCAAGTGGAAGGACAAACCGACGCTCGAACCAAATCCATTACTGCGGCGAGACGATGTTCCACAGCTCCCCGGGACACATCAGGCCTTGCTGCTCCGCATCCGGTGCCAACCTCCGAAACCTGTCCCACTGGAAGCGAGAAAGAGCATCAGCCACCGAATTGTCAACACCCGGAACATGCACAGCATAGAAAAAAGAATTCAGGAGCAAACATTTGAGCACCAGGTGGCGAAGCAACCTAATAACCGGTGGAGAAGAAGCAGTAATGCTGTTTATCGACTGAACTACCCCCAGGTTATCACAATGAAAACGGACCCTCTTATTTGTGAAATCCTGACCCTATAACTCCACGGCCAACACAATGGGAAATAATTCTAACAGAACCAAGTTACGAATGAAGTCAGAATCCCGCCAGGAGGCCGGCCATTCCCCCGCACACCATTGCCCCTGGAAATAGGCCGCAAAACCCCCCGAGCCTGCCGCGTCAGTAAACAGCTCCAGGTCAAAGTTCGACACCGGAGCTTCCAACCAAACCAAACGGCCGTTAAAGGAGCTCAAGAACAAATCCCAAACCCGCAAGTCATCACGATGCTCTTTTGATAGGCGAATGTAATGATGCGGCGCCCTGACTCCCGCCGTGGCAGCCGCCAACCTCCGGCAAAACACCCGCCCCATGGGCATGATGCGGCAGGCAAAATTCAATTTTCCCAGCAGAGACTGCAGGGCACGCAGCTGAATTTTTCGTGTGTCCAAGGTCCCTGCAATAACTCCGCGTAGGTCCAATAGCTTGTCAACCGGAAGCCTGCATTCCATTGCCATCGTATCAATGACAATACCCAGAAATCGCAGTTCCGTGCACGGCCCCTCAGTCTTGTCAGGGGCTAATGGGACTCCAAAATAATCAAACAGCTGTTGGACCGTAGCCAAAAGCGTCGCACACATCACCTCCCCCGGAGGACCTATCACCAGAAAATCGTCTAAATAATGAATTATGGAAGACAATCCAGAAACATCCCTAACAACCCATTCCAAAAAAGAACTGAATGTTTCAAACAGCGAACAAGAAATGGCGCAGCCCATAGGCAAACATTGGTCAACGAAAATTCCACCCTGCCATTCACAACCCAAAAGATGCAGGCTGTCCGCGTGCACCGGTAACAACCTAAACGCAGCTTCAATGTCAGTTTTCGCCATAAGGGCCCCCCACCCAAAACGACGCACCCAGGCCACCGCTTTATCGAACGAAACGTATGAAACCGAGCATAAGTCTTCCGCTATAGCGTCATTCACCGAACCCCCAGAGGGATAAGACAGGTGGTGAATGAGTCGAAACTTATTAGGTTCCTTTTTTGGAACCACACCCAGAGGGGAGAGCACCAGATTCGGCAAAGGCGGAGACGAGAAAGGGCCCGCCATCCTGCCCAACCTCACTTCCTTCATAAGCTTCGCCGAGACCACCGACGAATGCGCCCTAGCGGAACTTAAATTGCCCCCGGGAGGAGGAACCACCGACAAAGAACAAGGAATGCGAAAGCCTTGCGAAAACCCCCCCAGCAAAAGAGCGGCTGCTTCCCGATCAGGGTACCTACTTAGGAACCTGGCCAACCTTTCCACTTTCACCGGCATCCGCCCTCTTACCAGCGTCGGCATGTTTTGCTCCCCCATGCTTAAAGCATCGTGCCCGCCGCAGTTGGAACACTCATGCTTGAAGCGACAGGAGGTTCCAAACTTGCAAGTGGCCTCGTTAAACTGCCAACATAAGCCTTTACGTTTTGCGGCCGGAGAAGGCGAGGAAGCCGCCCCCCCGACCCCGCCCTGAAAGGGGTGACCAGTAGATCTAGCCTGGGTCATGAGGCGCATCCAAAGACTGATGTCCTTATGATCCCAGCGCAAAGATGGTTTGACGGCCTTGCGTTGACGAAAATGTTCGTCGTATCGTAACCAGGCCGTACCACCGTAGACCCGATAAGCTTCCCCAATGGAATCCAAATAACAAAATAGGAGGGAACACTGATCTGAATGTTTTTCCCCAATTACACTGGCCAGAATTGTGAACGCCTGCAACCAGTTGGTAAACGACCGCGGAATCAAACGATACCGGCGCTTTTCTTCCTCCTCTTTTTTTGATTCATCAGGCTTGACCCTGTCCAAGTTGAATTTTTCTAACGGTAGTAGAGAAAAAATCTCAACATACTCACCACGCCAAATTTTTTCCCTCACTTCCGTTTTCAAATGAGCACCCAGAGGTCCCTCGAAGCAGACATAAACTTCGCACTTCGCAGAGTCCGCCATGCGCACAAGCTCCTTGTCCCCATCTGCTGAACCCGACCCTTTTGTCACCGGCGTCACCCCAGGAGAAGACGACGGCACCACAGAACTTACCCCCACTGCATCAGCCGACCCACCTGTGGCCTGGACCGAAGGAGCTGGTACCGGCGTCACCGAACTCACCTCTTTTGATCCAGTTGATTCCGCCAGCGGCCGTGAAACAGAAGAACATCCCGCTGCCGACCCCACTGATTCTGTAACCCCCCCTGTTGCAGCAGCCCATGCATGTATCGGCGGCCCCGCGGGTGCAGCCGCTAAAGCCGGCTCGCACCTGGACAACAAATCCTAAAACCCGGACAAAAGAGTATGCAGCAAAGACACTCCCCCTATGCCGTCCGGGACTGCCTGTGCACCCAGACCCCCTGAAACATGCGTCCCCCCACCGCTACCTAGGACCCCCGTGCCAATAACAGGCGAAGAGGGCCCCCTTGCTGGAAGAGAAGACGAACTAAGCAGTGCAGACAGCGTAGATGGAGCCTGGACAGCAGGCAGAGCAGACACACCAGAGGAATATACCACAGAAGACCCAACAGGAGGAGAGGCAGGCACAGAAGGAGCAGTAAACAGAAGGGAAGGAGAGGCAAAGGACACTGACTTACCTGGCTGACCCGGTGAAAGCCTCCGCTCAGCCGTCCGTCCGTGTCCCGAATGAGGAGCCGCCCCGACGTCCAGAGTATCCTCTTCATCCGATGCCGACAGTTCCCCTTCAGAGCGCTCTTCCACCTCCGCCGAGTGGGACACCTGGCCAGTCCCTGAAGAGCCACCGCTGCAGCCGGACAGGCTGAAGACTCCTTCGCTGGGAGCTGCCACTCTGCAGGGAACAGAGCGGCCTCCGTAGGTCTGGCGCTGGGCGGTGACGTCACTGCCCTGCGACGCTGTAGCACTTGTCCTCAGCAGGCTTCCATCCGAAGGTCGCATGCCCGTGACGTCATAGACGGGCGCCTCCGACCGAGCACCGCCACTCGTTCCCGCCTCCTCTTCTTCCCGCCGAACGCCCCGCCGCAATGGGACAGCGGCGGGCGCCGAGATCCGGTCCGGAACCACCGATGGGACGCAGGGGACCCTCCTGGAGCCTCGGCTTCATCCACGAGAGGCCACGGCCGTACCCGGAAGAAGGCCCGCACCCGGACCCCGCACTTCACTCCCACGCCGGACCGCGCTACCACCGGAGGGACCCGGGGAGCCAGTCGGATGCTCCAGAGCTGCAGGTGAGGGGGCAACGGAGCTGGAGGGGGCTGCGCTCACTTTGCCAGGGCCCCGTCTTTGTCGAGGATTCCTCCCGACCCCCGCTGTACCTGTAGGAGGCTTCCCACTGACAGCCGAGGTCGAAGGGTCCCCAGGGGGGCTCCCTAAGCGACGGCGGACCCTAGGGGTCGTTTCTGGGCTGAGGCGCTCAGGAGGCCTTGACCTCCTAGGCCGTGATAAAGTTGGGGCAGGCGAAGCTGGTACCTGCCCCGACCCCTGTAGTAATCCATCCATATTGGCCTGAAGCCATTGCGGACCATTCGCCATGGCCGCGCTGCGTAACTGGGCCAGCATAGAGTCCAAATCTGCCATACCGATAGACAAGGGGGGGGGTACAGAAGTTCTCCTATTGCTGTCTGGTCTCCAACTGACCGGACCCCTGGTCCCACCCTAAACTAGCCCCTGCTAACCCCACCTTGCCCCACCCTGCCCCACCTTCCCAAAAACCAATCACCTGCTTTAATTCTTCCTTAAAAAAGTTAACCCCCACTGGGTAGCAACCTTCCCTGCAAACCCCAGTCATGTCCAGCCTTCCGCTTACTGCTGTGCATCCATCTCCAGGCTTCCCCCCTTTACATAAAAAAATATTTATGAATTGAAAGTTATGTTATTGGTATCAATAAAAAGTTACATTTATAATGATTTGCCCAGAAACAGAAAATTCCGTACTTTGCACATAAATCCTTCATGGCTATAAAAATACAGGAAACCAACTACAGGATTCTTACGAGGTGGTACAGGGGGTATCTTCACTTCTTCACCGTTTCTTCCCATCTGTAAGGAGAGGTTTGCTATTCACATACAAAAACGTACTCCTGCTAAAACCCGCAGAGACTTGGCAATAGCGGATGCGAGCATGCGACGTGTGATAGATGCTGCCGCCAAATGGGCTATTTAAACCCCCCCCCCCCCCCAGTTCTACTCACTAGGGGGGGACCCTCTGGGTGAGTCTAGGATGGAAAAGGACCTGGGGGTACTGGTAGACAACAGGCTTGGCAGTGGCATGCAATGCCAAGCCGCTGCAAGCAAAGCCAACAGAATACTGGGATTTATAAAAAAGGGGATTCACTCCAGAAATAAGGAGATTATTCTCCCACTCTACAAGACTCTGGTCCGGCCACATCTGGAGTATGCTGTCCAGTTCTGGGCACCGGTCCTCAGGAAGGATGTGCTGGAACTGGAGAAAGTCCAGAGAAGGGCAACAAAAATAATTAGGGGAATGGAGGACATCAGCTATGAGGAAAGACTACAAGCACTGAACTTATTCTCTCTGGAGAAGAGACGATTGAGGGGGGATATGATATCAATGTACAAATACTGTACTGGCGACCCTAGCATAAGGAACAAACTATTCAGAGAAAGGGAATACAATAAGACACGTGGCCACCCACTGAAACTAGAGGAAAAGTGGTTTAACCTTAAAGTACATAGGGGGTTCTTCACTGTCAGAGCAGTAAGGATGTGGAATTCTCTTCCACAAGCAGTAGTATCAGTAGGGAGCATTGATAGTTTCAAAAAATTATTTGATGGGCACCTTAACTTCCCTGGCGGTATGATTCTTTTGGATTTTAGGTGCTGAAAGCGGTACCATTATTTTGCATGAAATTCTTGTGAATGAGCAGCCCAAACCAACTGTATACATTTATTATATATATATATTATATATATATATGTATACATATATTATATATATATATATATATATATATATGTATATGTGTATATATATATATATATAAAATGTATACAGTTGGTTTGGGCTGCTCATTCACAAGAATTACGTATATACAGTGGGTACGGAAAGTATTCAGACCCCCTTAAATTTTTCACTCTTTGTTATATTGCAGCCATTTGCTAAAATCATTTAAGTTCATTCTTCTTCCTCATGAATGTACACATAGCACCCCATACTGACAGAAAAACACAGAATTGTTGACATTGTTGCAGATTTATTAAAAAAGAAAAACTGAAATATCACATGGTCCTAAGTATTCAGACCCTTTGCTGTGACACTCATATATTTAACTCAGGTGCTTTCCATTTCTTCTGATCATCCTTGAGATGGTTCTACACCTTCATTTGTGTCCAGCTGTGTTTGATTATACTGATTGGACTTGATTAGGAAAGCCACACACCTGTCTATATAAGACCTTCCAGATCACAATGCATGTCAGAGCAAATGAGAATCATGAGGTCAAAGGAACTGCCTGAAGAGCTCAGAGACAGAATTGTGGCAAGGCACAGATCTGGCGAAGGTTACAAAAAGATTTCTGCTGCACTTAAGGTTCCTAAGAGCACAGTGGCCTCCATAATCCTCAAATGGAAGACGTTTGGGACGACCAGAACCCTTCCTAGAGCTGGCCGTCCGGCCAAACTGAGCTATCGGGGGAGAAAAGCCTTGGTGAGAGAGGTAAAGAAGAACCCAAAGATCACTGTGGCTGAGCTCCAGAGATGCAGTCAGGAGATGAGAGAAAGTTGTAGAAAGTCAACCATCACTGCAGCCCTCCACCAGTCGGGGCTTTATGGCAGAGTGGCCCGACAGAAGCCTCTCCTCAGTGTAAGACACATGAAAGCCCGCATGGAGTTTGCTAAAAAAAACACCTGAAGGACTCCAAGATGGTGAGAAATAAGATTCTCTGGTCTGATGAGACCAAAATAGAACTTTTTGGCCTTAATTCTAAGCGGTATGTGTGGAGAAAACCAGGCACTGCTCATCACCTGTCCAATACAGTCCCAACAGTGAAGCATGGTGGTGGCAGCATCATGCTGTGGGGGTGTTTTTCAGCTGCAGGGACAGGACGACTGGTTGCAATCGAGGGAAAGATGAATGCGGCCAAGTACAGGGATATCCTGGACAAAAACCTTCTCCAGAGTGCTCTGGACCTCAGACTGGGCCGAAGGTTTACCTTCCAACAAGACAATGACCCTAAGCACACAGCTAAAATAACGAAGGAGTGGCTTCACAACAACTCTGTGACTGTTCTTGAATGGCCCAGCCAGAGCCCTGACTTAAATCCAATTGAGCATCTCTGGAGAGACCTAAAAATGGCTGTCCACCAACGTTTACCATCCAACCTGACAGAACTGGAGAGGATCTGCAAGGAGGAATGGCAGAGGATCCCCAAATCCAGGTGTGAAAGACTTGTTGCATCTTTCCCAAAAAGACTCCTGGCTGTATTAGATCAAAAGGGGGCTTCTACTAAATACTGAGCAAAGGGTCTGAATACTTAGGACCATGTGATATTTCAGTTTTTCTTTTTTAATAAATCTGCAACAATGTCAACAATTCTGTGTTTTTCTGTCAGTATGGGGTGCTATGTGTACATTCATGAGGAAGAAGAATGAACTTAAATGATTTTAGCAAATGGCTGCAATATAACAAAGAGTGAAAAATATAAGGGGGTCTGAATACTTTCCGTACCCACTGTATATATATATGTATATGTATGTATATATATATATATATATATATATGTATATATATTCATATATTTACATAAAAAGTACAGTAAAACTGCAGGAAAGGGCACTGGGGGGCAATGTAATGTGAATGGTATCAGTGTGTTTGGTGTGTTTTACATTTGAATTTGCCGCCGGTTCCATCCCCCGGCGGACGTCACGTCGCCGGAGACGGAAGCCGGGGCTCGCAGATGATCGGGAGAGAGCTCCGCCGCCGCAAACCTCTTCCAGGATCCAGCGATCTTCCTAGCGCTACCCCGAGTGTGACTCGGGGTTACCGCTTTTGGCTCTGAAATGTAACCCCGAGTCACGCTCGGGAATACCGCTAGGAAGGTTAAAGACCACAACGTACAGGGGTATACAATGTACAACATACAGGGGTATACAATGTACAACATACAGGGGTATACAATGTACAACATAGAGGGGTATACAATGTACAACATAGAGGGGTATACAATGTACAACGTACAGGGGTATACAATGTACAACATACAGGGGTATACAATGTACAACGTACAGGGGTATACAATGTACAACATACAAGGGTATACAATGTACAACATACAGGGGGTATACAATGTACAACATACAGGGGGTATACAATATACAACATACAGGGGTATAAAATGTACAACGTACAGGGGTATACAATGTACAACATACAGGGGTATACAATGTACAACATACAGGGGGTATACAATGTACAACATACAGGGGTATACAATGTACAACGTACAGGGGTATACAATGTACAACATAGAGGGGTATACAATGTACAACATACAGGGGTATACAATGTACAACATACAGGGGTATACAATGTACAACATACAGGGGGTATACAATGTACAACATACAGGGGTATACAATGTACAACATACAGGGGTAACACACACACATCATAGGTTGAACTGGATGGACTGATGTCTTTTTTCAACCTCACTAACTATGTAATGTAGCACCACCCCCGCAGGAGCTGCTGATTATATTATTGGGTCTACACCCTGCCTAACAACCCAATCAAATTGGCTCGATCCCTCCTCAGGCACAACTGACCCAGAATAGGACTGGACTATCAAATAGATACACAGGTTGGAATACAATACTTCACTATGCAACAATACCTTGTTACCTTCTTGAATAGTAGTCCTTCTGGGTGACACAATGGAACAACGCACAAGATTGTAATTAACCAAACTTAGTTTACTATATATCAAATTGAATAGGGGAGATACAATACAATACAATACAAGTCCATAAAAGGTTATTTAAAACAGCTTTAAAAAGGTAAAAGAATACCCCCACACTCCTCCTGCATTAAGGCTAGACACAGTACCAGGTAGGTGGGCCTATCTGAGTCCCTCCCCCAGAGTTCTCTTCTTTCTTGTTGATCTTCGCTAGCAAGGTTATTGAATAGAGCTCATTTGTAATCCAGATTAGGAATAAAGATCAAGAGAGAGAAAACAACGAGCTGTTAGTTGTCACCGCAGGGTGTCTGCGTAACTGAGCAATAACTTCTGCGAGAGAGATAAGCCTCTGGCGGCTCCTTTACAGACCTTATTGTTTGTCTATGAGTCTCCTGAGAGAGTATGGTGATAAACCCCGGGGTTTTATCACCTCCTGCTGCGCTACCGCTATCTGTAGATAAAACTGTCTCTTCAGCAGATAAAGTCAGTTATTGGGCATGTGCCCTCTCACCAACAGAAGTTTCTCCTTCGCGCGCTTCCACTGCGGTCTCAGTCCTTTGGCTATATGCCAGCCGCGCGGGGTCCTTCTGGCGGATGACTTCCGGTCTCGGCAAACAGCAGTATGACCTCCAGGAATGTGCCTCGTGCCTGGGATGGGACGGTTCCACGTCGTCCCTCCAGGCTAAAAGGCTCTGGCCCAATATCCAGTGTCAGTCCTTCACTCTCGCTCGCTGGTTCCTCAGAGTCCAGCGCAGAAAGGCCCCCCTTCGCGCGCTTCTCTCTCCTTTAAATAACCTCCCCCATAGTGCCGTGCGGTGCAGCCGTGCACCCTGGATCTTGCAAAGCAGCCTGGGAGATGTAGTTTCTTCATCTTGTAAAAAGGAAGTCACAGCCCGGGAAATTTCATGCAGCTACCACTAGAGGGAGCCTAGTTCCTGGATCTTGCAAAGCAGCCTGGGAGATGTAGTTTCTTCATCTTGTGAAAAGGAAGTCACAGCCCGGGAAATTCCATGCAGCTACCACTAGAGGGAGCCTAGTTCCTTCCCACATATCAAACAGTGTCTTTAGGCATGTTTAACCCCGCTACACACTCCCCCCACTTGAGAAACTTTGGTCCCCAAAGAGGTCAACAGTATGTACCCTAGTGCATAGGTTGGCATTATACAACAAAAACATTAACATTTTGCTGAAATAAGTCAATCTGAATACATCCAATTTTGTATTCTAATAGCAGTGCAACAGTAAAACGATAAAGTGCAATTAATAAGCAAATAAGTGATTTCTACAGTGTTAATATAGTGCTCCTTTAAAAAGCACATGTGCCTTTGCAATTTCTTAAACACTTACATCTTAAAGTTTGTGTTGAAAAAAAAACATCAAAAGGTGAGAAAGAGAAAAAAACATATAGTGAGGTCAGAGCAACAAAATGTGCGCAAACATTAACTCACAAAGTAAACCAAATTGTGAACATCAAAAACTGTGCTTATTATAATGGCCAAACCCAATATCTTTATGTACAAACTTAAATGCAAACGTTTTCTACTTCAATACTTTGTTCTCATGATCTCTCACAGACCCCCCCAAAACTTGGGTGGCTTGTACAGTTGTGCCTGGGGGTGAGCTAGGGTTGTCCCCCACCAAATCTACAGTGGAGGAACTAGGCTGGTCAGGAGATCTTTTGGAGGTAAAAACAGCTTCTTCCGAACATTCACCCAATTGATCATAGGTCAGTCTCTTAGGTGGGTGAATGACTCTCCTTTCCCTCTGTTCCCGTGGAGGCATGCTCTCAGAGGTACTAGGATCAGGCACTTCTGAGGATTCTTCCATGTCCCCCTCCTCATGTTCCAACACAGAGGCACCTGATGGTTCAAGAGAGGTCAGTTCTTCTTCAGAGAAGGGTGCAACCTCCTCCTCAGGATCTTCATCCTCAGCTGCTTCTTCTGGAAGCATATGAAAGGGTATGAATTCAGGGGCTTCTGCCCGAAGGGCTCCTCTATCAGCCAAGTCAGACGAAGACAGGGAGGCAGGTGTGGGTTCTGGCAACTGAGATGACCACAACCAGTCGGGTACCTCCTCTTCATCTTCCAAATCTTCAGATGGAGAACTTCCCTCTCCCTCATCTGGGAGCATCGTCTGAGATCTGGTAACTGGTCTGGACCGGCGAGAAGTCGAAGGGGCCGCTGACAAGTCTTCCACAGGGGGCATACGAACCGCTTCAGAGAGAGGCAGCAAATGGTTCCGATGCCAAGCCTTCAATGGACCCACACTTCCCTCAGGCCGAATTTGGTACACAGGAAGGTTTGGCAGTTGCTTACAGATAACATAAGGTTGGGACTTCCAGCGGTCTGCCAACTTGTGTTTTCCCGGGACACCCAAGTTTCTCAACAAAACCCTGTCCCCTGGTTGCAGGTCATGGATCCGAACTTTTAGGTCGAAATTTTTTTTATTCCGCAGTCCACGTTGATCAGATGTGGCCTGAGCCTTGTCATAGGCCGCTTTCAGACTCTTCCGCAGTCGGTCCACATATCCTCTATGCGATGCTGAAGAGGTATGATCAGGCGAAATGCCAAAGGCCAAATCCACTGGCAACCGAGCCTCCCTTCCAAACATCAGCCGATAAGGGGAATATCCAGTAGCATCACTGACAGTGCTGTTGTAGGCATGCACAATGGCAGCTACGTGCCTGCCCCAATGCTGTTTCTTCTCTGAGCTCAAAGTCCCCAACATATCCAAAAGAGTCCTGTTAAATCGTTCAGGCTGGGCATCCCCCTGTGGATGGTAGGGAGTGGTTCTAGTCTTTTGAATGCCTAACATATCTAACAGTCTCTTGATCAGTCTGCTTTCAAAGTCCCTTCCCTGATCAGAATGGAGGCGCTGTGGTAACCCATAATGTACAAAGAACTTCTCTACAAGAACTTTGGCTACCGTTGAGGCCTTCTGATCCCTTGTTGGGAATGCTTGAGCATATCTGGTAAAATGGTCTGTTACCACAAGGACATTCCCCTGGCCACTCAGATCAGGCTCTAAGCAAAGGAAATCAATGCACACCAGCTCCATGGGTCCCTGACTTTGTAGATGGCCCATTGGGGCTGCTTGACGTGGCAGAGTCTTCCTCTGTATACACCGGACACAAGAATGACAGTATCCTTCAACTTCGGCCCTCATACAAGGCCAGTAGAACCTGCCCCTGACAAGCTGAAAGGTTCTTTCGGGCCCCAGATGGCCATGATTATCATGAAGAGCGGCCAGAACTCCCTCTCTGTATTTAGCTGGTAAGAACAGTTGCCACTTCTCCTCCAGATCTTCAGATGGACCTCTCCGGTAGGCCACTCCTTCTCTGATCTGTAACCGGGTCCACTCTCTATGCAACAGACGGGCCCCCTGAGGGGAGTCAGTTAGAAGCAACTCAGGGCTCTGGATCTCCAGGGCTTCCAAGAGAAGTTTTCCCAAAGGGTCTTCCAACTGCTCCTTCCGCAAGTCCCTTTTGGACAGCCGGGGCAAACCCTCCCCTTCAACTTGGGTCACCTGGCAGTAGCATTTGGGTACTCCGATAGCCGAAACCCCAATCTCTTCTGCTCTTGACCCTCCTCGGGATCGAAATTCAGTTCCCTGATATAGGGCACGCACCCCTTCTGGAGCCAAATGAGTCCATTCTTCCGCAGATTCCTGTGGAACATGCAACCTTCTGGATAGGGCATCTGCATCCCTATTTCCGATTCCTGGCCGATACTTCAGGCTAAAATTGAAGCTAGAGAGGGCAGCCAACCATCGATGTCCTGTTGCATCCAGCTTGGCCGTAGTCAACAGATAGGTGAGGGGATTATTATCTGTCTTGACAATGAATTCAGCTCCGTACAGGTAGTCTTTCAATTTGTCAACCACTGCCCACTTCAAGGCCAAGAATTCAAGTTTGTGAGTAGGATAATTCCTTTCAGCAGGCAGTAGGCTTCTGCTCACATAGGCAACAGGTCGCAGATGACCCTCATGCTCCTGATAAAGTACCCCCCCCAGCCCATCTCGGCTGGCATCGACATGCAGTTCATATGGTTTTGTGGGGTCCGCATAGGCCAACACAGGGGCAGTGGTTAGGGTTTCCTTCAGCTGGACAAAGGCCCCTTCGCATTCCAGGGTCCACTGATCCTGGATGGATTCCTTAGCCTTCCGGGGGCCCATGGTGGACTTCGCCGGCTTTACCAACTCAGGGACATCATCTTCTTCATTCTTCAGGAGCTCATTTAGGGGTCGGGCAATCTGGGCGAACCCCTCCACAAACCTCCTGTAATAGGAGCAAAAGCCCAAGAATGACCGGAGTTCGGTCACATTTGTGGGTCTCGGCCAGGAAGCAACAGCATCCAGCTTGTCCGGGTCAGTGGCCACCCCTTCTTCAGACACAATATGGCCCAGGTAATGGACCGAGGACTGATAGAATTGGCACTTCTCAGGAGAAAGTTTCAGACCTTCTTCATGTAGCCTCTTCAAGACCTTTTCCAACCTCTCCTCATGTTCTTCCAAAGTTCTGCCAAACACGATAACATCATCCAAGTATACCAGTACCTCTATCAAATTCATATCTCCAACGGTCCTCTCCATCAGCCTTTGGAAGGTAGCAGGGGCCCCGGACAACCCCTGAGGCATGCGATTGAACTCAAAGAACCCCACAGGGGTGATGAAGGCTGTTTTCTCCCGATCTTCAGGGTGCATGGGGATCTGATAATACCCACTCTTTAAGTCCATCACACTGAACCACTTCGCCCCTGACAGACTCTGTAGGGCATCTTCGATTCGAGGAGTGGTATACTGGTCTGGGATGGTTCTTCTGTTCAGCGTTCGGTAGTCGATACAAAGCCTCAAAGATCCATTTTTCTTCTGGACTACCACTATCGGGGAAGCATACGGGCTCCTGGATTCTCGGATAATCCCGATCTTTTTGAGCTCTGCCAGCTGTTGACGTAGATCTTCTAAGTCACCTAAGGGGACTCGCCGGACTCTCTCCCTGAAAGGCTTGTCCTCACTCAGGCGGATCTTATGAGTGGCGCTCCTGGCACATCCCACGTCAAACTCGTCCTTAGAGAATATTTCCCTCCATCGAGCAAGTTGTGCCTTGGCCCTCTTCACCCATTCCGGCGGGAGGGCAGCGTTTCCAGAGCAAAGCTCCTCTATAACCGCTTCACCCTGTTCCTTTTCTTTGAAATCAATGGGGGCAACTGGGGTAGCCGGGTTGACTTGGCCCAGGAGCACTCTGGCCGGTACCTTCACTGGTGTAATAGAGGTGTTTCTGACACTCACTAAAACCCTTCCACGGTTTTCCTGTAACACCTTCAAAGGGATCACCTCAGGGATCACTTCTATCCCTCTCTGTCTCTCCTTTTGACCTGATTCAAAGATAATGAAGGGACCCGGCTGTTGCCATGTGAGTTTAACAGAAGCCTTAAAACAGGCCACCTCTCCTGGCTGTAAGACCTTTTCTGCTCTATCCAGCTTCCAGAGTCGTCCACCTCCTTCTGCGGGGGTCTCTTGCTCCAACACTAATCGTTGGTAGGCCTGCCGTAGCATGGGATGGATCCTTGGCGCCTGAGCATCTTGTCCCTGGACCAGTTGTATCAGAAGGCGCCTTACCAGGTCAGTGTTTGTTCCTACGATGAGAGAGCTTTTGTTGGCCCCTGGTGGACGAGGACAGACCACCGCTAAGGTGTCGAAGGTTTCCGCTTCACCAGCCACTGATGGATCAAAGGTCAACTTGATTGGCAGATACCCGTCATAGGGAAAACTTTGGGTCCCAATACCCCATATCTCCAGATCTTCCAACTTCTGCAAAGGTAGATGGGTAAGATATTTATCATAGAAGTCTCTATACAAAAGAGTCACCTGGGCCCCTGTGTCAAGGAGGGCTCTTGTGTAAATTCCTTCCACCTGAACCGAGACCACTGGGGAGGGCCCGACCAAGTTAGTTGGGAATTCTCTTGATGTAGCCTGGTTGTCTGATTCAGTTCTCTGTACCCTGGCCCTCTTCTCCTTTTTCTTCCTTGATCTGGGCCCCCGCTGAACCCGGTGTGCATTGACTCTCCTTCCCTCAGTAACCCGGAGTCTAGAACTGGGGGTGTTATATTGGGGTCTAACCCCCTGACTCGGTTTCCCTGATCCTGCACCACTCCTGGAGTCCCTTAAAACTGGCAGACACCCGGTTGACTCCTTCACCGGTGTCCTCTGAAGTTTCCCGCTGGCTCGCGAGCTTTCGTGGCAACCTTTCCTGAGCTGGGACATACCCTTCTAACATGCCCAACTCCCCCGCAGTTGAAACAAGTTAACAATCTTGCAGGCCGTGGCTCTGGATCTGTGCTGAGACTAACAGGTTCATCTGGCCTCTCCGATATACTCCCCTTGGGTAGAGTGGATACCTGACCAGTCAGGATGGACACCATTTCTATCAACTGAGACACTTGGGTCTTTAGGAGTTCAACTTGAGAGTCACCCTCTTCCACACTTATCACTCCAACCCGGGCAGTTGAGTCAAACTGCCGACTTTTCTTCTTGTTGTCCAACATGACCTCTTCCTCTCTGACCATTCGAATCAGGTCGGGGTATTCTAGAATGCCGCCATCTCGACGAGTTCGTAACAGTATGGCAATGGGATCTAAAGGTTGAGCCCCTTTCAGAACCTGTCGTGCACGAGTCTCATCTATTTTCCGGGGGTCTATTCCTTTCTTTAACAGAATCTGGTGGATAATCCTATCCAGACGTTTAATGAATTCGGACAACTTCTCCCCCTCTTCTTGATAACAGTGGTCCAACTGGTAGAGAAGTTCAGCCGCGTTCTCCGTCCGACCAAACACATCTTGCAGAATGTCCAAATAATCCTGTGCAGTGCAGTTCTTCTTGCTAAGCTTTAGATTACGTACAGCCTCTAATGCAGGTCCCCTTAAACTCTCTGTGATTCTCTGCTTCTTGTGCTGTTCTGGTACCTCCCATTCCTCCAAAGCCTGAGTGGCGGTATCTAACCACTCTTCGAACCCATCTTCTGCTGAAGGCACAGGCTGTTTCCCAGAGAATGTCCGGAGCTTCCTATATCCAGTCATCAAATAGCTCGAGGAGTCCCTACTACATTTTGCCACAATCTCCCCAAGAACAGCACACAGTTCTGAGCTAAAAGTCGACAAAGGTGATGACTCAGGATGCCCTTCTTGGACACCTTTTTCTTGGCTGGATACCCCAGGGGTGGTGGATGAGGGACCCGCAATAGGAACTCCTGGATGTATCAGGAAAAGTTCTGTTTGGTCAGTAGTTTTTACACTGTTTCCGTTGAAATAATCAGGGACCCCCTTCCTCCACTCACACAGTGCATACGTGTGTGGGACAGTGGTGTCAGTTTTCATGTCAATCACCCAGAATTTCCTGTCTGTGGATAGTGCCCTCAAAACAGGGAGGAGCTTTTCTTCAGTCCAGGCTTCTCCCTTGATTTCAACCACCAGGCCATTTTCCACTATGACATTCTCTTCCTTGCACCACTCAGCAGCAGCGACAGGATCCATTTCTGCGTGGGAGGGGATTCTATGGCTGAGAGGGTTGTATTGCAGGACTGTAGAAATCCCGGACGAGCCCCCACGTGTAGCACCACCCCCGCAGGAGCTGCTGATTATATTATTGGGTCTACACCCTGCCTAACAACCCAATCAAATTGGCTCGATCCCTCCTCAGGCACAACTGACCCAGAATAGGACTGGACTATCAAATAGATACACAGGTTGGAATACAATACTTCACTATGCAACAATACCTTGTTACCTTCTTGAATAGTAGTCCTTCTGGGTGACACAATGGAACAATGCACAAGATTGTAATTAACCAAACTTAGTTTACTATATATCAAATTGAATAGGGGAGATACAATACAATACAATACAAGTCCATAAAAGGTTATTTAAAACAGCTTTAAAAAGGTAAAAGAATACCCCCACACTCCTCCTGCATTAAGGCTAGACACAGTACCAGGTAGGTGGGCCTATCTGAGTCCCTCCCCCAGAGTTCTCTTCTTTCTTGTTGATCTTCGCTAGCAAGGTTATTGAATAGAGCTCATTTGTAATCCAGATTAGGAATAAAGATCAAGAGAGAGAAAACAACGAGCTGTTAGTTGTCACCGCAGGGTGTCTGCGTAACTGAGCAATAACTTCTGCGAGAGAGATAAGCCTCTGGCGGCTCCTTTACAGACCTTATTGTTTGTCTATGAGTCTCCTGAGAGAGTATGGTGATAAACCCCGGGGTTTTATCACCTCCTGCTGCGCTACCGCTATCTGTAGATAAAACTGTCTCTTCAGCAGATAAAGTCAGTTATTGGGCATGTGCCCTCTCACCAACAGAAGTTTCTCCTTCGCGCGCTTCCACTGCGGTCTCAGTCCTTTGGCTATATGCCAGCCGCGCGGGGTCCTTCTGGCGGATGACTTCCGGTCTCGGCAAACAGCAGTATGACCTCCAGGAATGTGCCTCGTGCCTGGGATGGGACGGTTCCACGTCGTCCCTCCAGGCTAAAAGGCTCTGTCCAATATCCAGTGTCAGTCCTTCACTCTCGCTCGCTGGTTCCTCAGAGTCCAGCGCAGAAAGGCCCCCCTTCGCGCGCTTCTCTCTCCTTTAAATAACCTCCCCCATAGTGCCGTGCGGTGCAGCCGTGCACCCTGGATCTTGCAAAGCAGCCTGGGAGATGTAGTTTCTTCATCTTGTAAAAAGGAAGTCACAGCCCGGGAAATTTCATGCAGCTACCACTAGAGGGAGCCTAGTTCCTGGATCTTGCAAAGCAGCCTGGGAGATGTAGTTTCTTCATCTTGTGAAAAGGAAGTCACAGCCCGGGAAATTCCATGCAGCTACCACTAGAGGGAGCCTAGTTCCTTCCCACATATCAAACAGTGTCTTTAGGCATGTTTAACCCCGCTACAGTAACTATGTAACCCAGCCTTTGCTCAGCTCCAGTGCTGCTTTGTCTTCAGCCTTGTTGACCTGTTACCTGCAAACCTGTATCCTGTTTCCAAGTTCCAGACCCGGCTTGTCCTGACCATCCTCTGCTCTCCGCCTGCACCGACCCCCGGCTTGTCCTTTGACCTCCGCTCCTGTCTGCTCCTACTGGATCCTGCACTACCGATTGGCTCCTGACCCGGCTTATCTCACCGCGCTCCTGTCTTCTCCAAGTCTGATCACCCTGTCTGTGAGGGTCTAGTCAGCCTACCCTGCTATCCTGACTTCTGCCTCCAGCACCTGTTGCCTGCACATCTACTTACTTACCGGATTTACCTGGCTATCCCTGTCTGTGGACACCGGCCTGTTTTCAGGTACCTTCAGGCACTCGTGCTACTCTACACTCCGGCGCCTCCTGTCTGCACTATCAGGGGCCCCGAGTCAGAGGCATAAGAGAGGCCTTCCTCATAATTTCAGGCTCACCTTCAGGTACGTGATACCATCAGTCCCAGACCGCTGTTGGCGCTGCGCCACGGGTCATGGGGCCATTCTTCATGTATTTTGGGATTGTCCTAAAATCAAGCCTTTCTGGACTGCAGCTACTGACACCATCGGCCAGCTCACCAATGTAGACCTCTCTGACGATCCTGCGGCTTGCCTGCTTCATCTCTCCCGGAGGCCCATTTAAAAAATATTCTATCCGATGCTTATCTGCGGGAATTTCCTCAGCCTGTTAGAGGCTGGGGGGCCGGAGCTGGGGGGGGGGGGCGCACCAAGCGTTCCCCTCTTTCTCACTCCTCTGATTCTTTCACCTCTCTTCTCCCGTTCCCTCTCTGTACATCTTCCCTTTGCTTTAATCTACTATCTCAGATATCTTCCCATTGTTCTCCCCCTTACCCTCTGGTAACTGATGTTGCCGGATATTATGTATATCGAAAATATATTGCACAATAAGGTCATTATCTGCAGAATTGTTTATTTCTCTCGAATTGAAGGTCTCTGAGAAAGCTGCTGTATTACTGTGCTTTGCTTTATTTTCGCTGCTCTCCATCGAGGTGCTGCGACGCTGTTATCTGTTTGATTGTATTACTGTATATACTCGAGTATAAGCCCACCCGAGTATAAGCCGAGGCCCCTACTTTTACCACAAAAAGATGGGAAAAATGATTGACTCGAGTATAAGCCTAGGGGGAGAATGCAGGGCGGCGGGCATGGTACAGGAGAATGCAGGGTACTGGCATGGTACAGGAGAATGCAGGGTGACTGGCATGGTGCAGAAGAATGCAGGGTGACTGGCATGGTGCAGGAGAATGCAGGGTGGCTGGCATGGTACAGGAGAATGCAGGGTGGCTGGCATGGTACAGGAGAATGCAGGGTACTGGCATGGTACAGGAGAATGCAGGGTACTGGCATGGTACAGGAGAATGCAGGGTGACTGCATGGTGCAGGAGAATGCAGGGTGGCTGGCATGGTACAGGAGAATGCAGGGTACTGGCATGGTACAGGGGAATGCAGGGTACTGGCATGGTACAGGAGAATGCAGGGTACTGGCATGGTACAGGAGAATGCAGGGTGACTGGCATGGTGCAGGAGAATGCAGGGTGGCTGGCATGGTACAGGAGAATGCAGGGTGACTGGCATGGTGCAGGAGAATGCAGGGTGGCTGTGATGGTACAGGAGAATGCAGGGTGGATGGCATGGTACAGGAGAATGCAGGGTACTGGCATGGTACAGGAGAATGCAGGGTGACTGCATGGTGCAGGAGAATGCAGGGTGGCTGGCATGGTACAGGAGAATACAGGGTACTGGTATGGTACAGGAGAATGCAGGGTACTGGCATGGTACAGGAGAATGCAGGGTACTGGTATGGTACAGGAGAATGCAGGGTACTGGCATGGTACAGGAGAATGCAGGGTACTGGCATGGTACAGGAGAATGCAGGGTGACTGGCATGGTGCAGGAGAATGCAGGGTGGCTGGCATGGTACAGGAGAATGCAGGGTACTGGCATGGTACAGGAGAATGTAGGGTGACTGGCATGGTACAAGAGGATCCGAGGTTGTGGGCATACTACAGGAGATGCAGTGCTGTGGGCATGGTAAAGGTGGACCATGCCCGCAGCACTGCATCCCTTGTAGTATGCCCGCAGCCCTGCATAATGGCAGGCAGTTCCAGAGGCGCCTTCATTTTAAAAATGGCGCCACACGTCAATGCGCATGCATGCTCGTATACTTTCGGCTATTCCCGGCCTCTCCCGAGCGGCGGCAGCGGCGTGCGCAATGAGATGTATGCGCCGGGCGGTGCCATTTTTAAAGCTTAAGCACGTCGGAGCAGCCAGGGACTTTTTTTTTTTTCTTGACTCGAGTATAAGCCGAGGGGGACGTTTTCAGCACAAAAAAATGTGCTGAAAAACTCGGCTTATACTCAAGTATATACGGTACATGCTTCATGTTACCTGTTCACTTTTTCTTTACCTTGTTATGTGACCTTTTATTAAATAAAGGATTACAAAAAAAATGTATAATGATTGGTGTGGCGTCATTCTCATTGCTATATCACGTTTTGCAGACAAGTTATGGAGTATAATCGCACATCCCCCCCCCCCACATAATTTCAAATTATTTTGCTGCAATTTTGACCGGAAACTGTATCTTGGAAACTGGAGCCAATCAATACTCAGGACTTCATTTTCCTTTATTAGTGACCAAATTCTGGTAAAATTTTTCTTCTTTCATTTCCAAGGCTTTTTCCTTGTAGATCCGTGTTAGCAGATGAATGGAACAAGCCGGCCTATAGACCACAATTGGCACCTCGGTGCCAACAAAATTCTCACACCGTTGTAGGTATAGATAAATGATCTGTCACCTCACTGAGCCCCAAAGTGGTGACCCTTTAACCACCGGAGGATTTTCCTGCTTTATGTCTGGGCTACTTTTTGCGATTCGGCACTGTGCGACTTTAACTGACAATTGCGCAGTCATGCAACGCCGTACCCAAACGAAATTTACGTCCTTTTTTTCCCACAAACAGAGCTTTCTTTTGGTGGTATTTGATCACCTGTGCGATTTTCATTTTTTGCGATATTAATTAGAAAAAGCGACAATTTTGAAAAAATAACAATATTTTTCTACTTTGCCAGTTAAAAAATATCCAATATATTCAATTTTTGTCATATATTTAGGCCAAAATGTATTTAGCTACATGTCTTTGACAAAAAAATTCTCAATGAGCGTATTTTTATCCACTTTAAGACCGGAAGATTTTACCCCATTCCTGACCAGGCCATATTTTGCGATTCGGCACTGCGTTATTTTAACGGACAATTGCGCAGCTGTTCAACGTTGTACCCAAATTAAATTTATTTCCTTTTTTTTCCCACAAACAGAGATTTCTTTTGGTGGTATTTGATCACCTGTGCAATTTTTACTTTTTGCGCTATAAACAAAAAAAGAGCGACAATTTTGAAAAAAATAACAATATTTTTCAAATTTTTTTATATGAAATTCCCCCCCAAAAAAATGTAAAAATCTAATTTTTTTTTTTTCCCAACAAATTTATTGAAGAGTAATGAGGTTAACAACATGTAATTATACTTTTCACATTGTATGTAGAAATAACAATCCTTTCTGATCCAATAACATTATAAACGAGTAAGTATCAATTTACATTAGGCAAAAGAAATAATCAGATATCAAGGAAAACGTATGTTGTAACACGTATTAATACAGGAATGATAAAACTGAGGTGATTCGCCCTTTAGAGTGAGAAGTTTTACATTGAAACAACCCATGAAATATGGCTGTTAAGGGCTAACTTCTTTTTTTCGCTTAATAAAGCTAAAATAACAGAGAAAGAGGTAGTATATCAAAGAGGAAGTGGGGGAGCGGACCCTCTGACCCGCATTGGGTCCGCAGGGATGGGGGAGGAGTAAGCTAGAAAAGTGAGATGGAGAAGAGGGGAAGGGAAGGGAAGGCAAGGAGAGTGGGCGGAGGGGAGGCGGGTAAGGACCAAAGCAACTTATGTGTCTAAGTCACTATAAGAATCATGGCTATAATAACTGATAATACGGAGGAGGTGGATTAACTAATCAGTAGGTGAGTTAATAAGCTGTTCATATTCGGCGGAATATCGGAAAATGATCCAATCTTTCCATATTTTGAGATATTTGTTTGGAGAGTCATGAACTCCTCCATTTCGGAGATTTTGTTAATCTGTGTGAGCCAAGTGTGTAGGGATGGGACTTTCGTGGTACCCCAAAGTCTGGGGATGCAAAGCTTAGCAGCATTTATCATGATCATGGGAAGGGATTTGAAGTACTTAGGAGGCGAGTTAGGGTGAAAGTGCAATAGAAACTGAGCTGGATGTAATTATAAGTCTTGAGTGGTTATTTTGAGTATGTAGGATTTGACTGTATTCCAAAATGGCTGTATCAGGTGACAAGACCACCAGATATGTAGCAAATCTGCATGAGATTGTTTGCACCTCCAACATTCATTTGGGATAACTTTGTTATATTTGTTGAGCAGGAATGGGGTGCGGTACCATTTGGTAAGTATCTTATAATTATTTTCTTGAATGGATACATTTATTGATCCTTTTAAGATGTTACGATATATTTTTTCCCATTGGGGGTCCGTCAGAGGTAAGTCCAAATCAATGCCCCAGTCATCACACAGTTTGCCAAGTTGTATAGGGCAGGAATCCCATAGAAGGGAGTGTATAGCTGATAGCAGGTGCCGCTGGGGTTGTTGAAGTGCACAAATTTGTTCAAATTTGGAAAGAGGTGCCTCTTTAGGATTTTTTTTTCAGGCGTGCGGAGACAAAGTAATGAAGTTGTGTGTATTCCCACCAGGTCAATGCGGGACTAAGTAAAGCATTTTTGAGATCTTGAAAGTTGGGAAATTTCCCATTTTGTAAGAGGTGGAAAATGCGAATCCCTATGTCATTGGGAACCGAACGTAGGGTGTGTGAGGATTGACCCGGTGGGAATTGCGAGTTGTCTAGTAAAGGGGTAAGGAGGCTATGTTTCCGGACTAGTTGGTGTTTGGCGTTTGCTGTATGAAAACAACGAATGGTGGGACCTATTAACGGGTGTTTTTTTAGGGAGTCCTGTAAGGAGGAATAAATTAGCCAAGGGGTACTTTGAATGGGAATCGGAGAGAGAGAGTCTTCCAATTCAACCCAATCCTTTTTGTGCTTCTGTGAGTGCCAGTCTGCTATGCGTAAGAGGTGGGATGCTTGGTAGTACAAGTAGATCTCTGGGATTCCCATTCCACCTTTGGATTTGGGTCTGGAGAGTGTCTCAAATTTAATACGAGGGGCTTTGTGATGCCAGATAAAGGATCTGATGGCCTTTTTTAAAGAGGAGAAGAAGTGTAAGGGCAGTTGAATGGGAACTGTTTGTAGTAGGTAGAGGATACGCGGAAGCACATTCATTTTAACAATTGCAGCACGACCGAACCATGAAAAGTGTTCCTTATTCCACTTTTTAAGGTCTTGGAAAATATCCTGTGAAATAGGAAGATAGTTTTTTTTTTTGAATAGGTTATTTAGATCAGTAGGGATTTCGATACCCAAGTATGTGATGGTATCCGTTTTCCAGTCGTAGGGGAAGGGGAAGGATTGTTTACACTGCTCAACTATTGGGTCAGGGAGGGATATGTTAAGTGCTTCCAATTTGGATTTATTTATTTTGAAGTTAGAAATGTATTGAAATAATTTCAATTCTTTTTGTAAATTGGGGATTGAAATAAGGGGGTTGGAGAGGAACAGCAGGACATCATCTGCATAAGCAGCAATCTTATATTGGTTAGAGTTGGAATGTACACCGGAAATGTCAGGATTAGTTCTAATACTATAGAACAGCCCGTAGCAAAATAACATAAAGCGCAGGGCTGCATGACTGGGCAGTCAGGGGGAGCTGGTTTAGGCAGGGCAATGTCCGGTTTTTTCATGCCAGACCCATCCCCCAGCAGAGGTCTCATTACAGGGGGTGGGGCTACTGGGAGGTCAGGTAAGGACCACCTTTACCTGGCCGCCATTTCAAGCGTGGCCAAGGAAGCAAGAACATCACCTTTACTTCTTCACAACAACAATAGCCTGATCTGTAATGGCCGATGCTGAAGCGCTGAGACTACAGCTGAACTAGATGGCTGCATCTATGGGCGCCGACTGGCTACAGCAGCAGGTCTCTTACCTTATGGGAGCTGCAGCTTCTACCTCGGGGAATCCCCTGGCAAGACGCGCTCGGCGGGCACGACCCCCGGTTCGCTTTAGCCCCTCATCGGAACATGGAGCTCAGTGCCACTCCAGGAGCCCCCCTAGGGACCCTCCAGGCGCGGCGGAGCAGCATCTCCAGGCTGCTTCCGCCCCTCGCCCTGAGAGGAATCCTCGTCGCAGGCGGAGCTCCGCAGGCAGGGACCGATCGTCTTTTGTGACCGTCCCGCCTGCAGTCTTCAGGAATACGGAACTTTCGGCCGCCTCTGGGTGCATCGCTGTAGAGGAGAGGGCTCGGCGTGGGAGAGAGAGAACAAAGGCCACTGTAGACAGAGCGGCTGTATGCACTTCATCGCCCCCAGTGGAGGAAAGAAGAAACTACACTAAAACTAGAGCGTCTGTAAGCACTTCAGCGCCCCTAGTGGCGGAGAATACAAACTGCAGGCAAACTACCATCTGTACCAGTAAGAAAAGAAGGAGAACAGCAGCATCACAGAGGCAGGTGAAGGACAGACGGAGACCTTTGTTGGCGGCGGTCGGCTCATCAGCGCCAGACCTTTACCATGACGAACAGCAAGATTTTTCCAGGTCAGAAGGGGAGTTGTCGAGCTCAGAGGACGGCGAGACTACACGACAGGCGGCAACGTTGGTTTACGGATCGGCGGCTGAGGGACCTCGTCCTGGTCAGCCTGGTAAGTGCACTGTGACGAGACCAATCTTGCCCCATTGCATTGGAGGAGCCTGGTTGCCCGCCTGCTGCCTTTGGACTATGGACCAGACTTTAAAAGACTTTGTTCCCCTATGTTTTAGCTGCTACACTCCAAATTCCTTTAAAGAGGTTGTCACTATGTCTGCAAATTCAATGTGTATTAGCTGCAGATGGAGGGGGGGGATTGTTTCCAGCAGCCCCCTCCTAAAGAATGTCTACTGATTAACTCAGTGCTTTTGTCTAAAATAGGACAGTATGTTAATAGAGTCTGAAACTATTGATAAGCATGTTAATGAGCTCACCTGGCTGTAATTACACAGTCATTGTTCATGTGGTATTCTCAAAGTATATATAAGTGTGTGTTTCTTGCAATAAAAGAGAAGAGAGTTACTCTCGATCAAACCTCACTACAGAGCCTTGTCTCGTACTTGGGGGGGGAATTATTGATGTGCTTCATGTATAGCGCATTGGAGTGGTCGATAGCTGTCCGGGTGTTCGGGAGTGGATTATCCTAGACGACTGTTACCCCTTTCATACTTTGGGGTGTCGTAACAATTGGTGGCAAGCGGCGTGATCGTTCCCACAGCCAGAAGGACAGCTACAGGAGACACCATTCCCTGGATTTTACAATTGAGGGCAACGCATGTCCCAGTACAGCGACCCTGACAGCACCAGCATGGAACCAGCAGTGGAGTACAGATATTCTCTGAAAGAATATGACCGTATGATGTGGTTACGGATGAGCTTCTTCGGACCCAATCCACTGGAGAGATCCAAGCGGTTCGCGAAGAACTTAGTATTCGGGACTCTGCTAGACAGGGCAGAGAGAGAGGGCCAGCTGGCACGTTGGGAGGAACTCCAGCGGCAGGTACAGTTAAGGGAAGAGGAGATCCCAGTCTCCATTCCCCAGCGGCAGCCTGATTTATTGGGAATTGGGAGCCCAGTCTCCATTCTCCAGCGGCAGGCTGAGTTACAGGGGGCAGAGACAGTCAGTCCTGTCGCCCAGCAGCAGATTGATTTGTTGGGAATTGGGAGCTCAGTCTCCATCCCACAGCAGCAGAGTGTCCTGCAGGAAACAGAGAGCCCAGTCTCCTTTCCTCAGCAACAGGACACTGTATTGGGAGCAGAGACAGTCGGTCTCCCTCCCCAGGGGCTGGAAGTATATTTGGGAGAGGAGCTTGTTACCCCCTCTCCCCATTGGCAGAGTGATATCCAGGGAATTGGGAGCGCAGTCTCCATCCCTCAGCGGCCGATTGACTTACAGGGGGCAGACACGGTTGGTCCTGTCCCCCAGCGGCAGATTGAGCTATTGGGAATTGGGAGCCCAGTCTCCATCCCACAGCAGCAGCTTAACATACCAGGGGGAGACAGTAAGCCCCCCAACAGTGCAGATGGGACCGTGGTCTCTGCACTCACAGCACAGGGGGTAGGGACAGTCGGTCCTGACCCCCAGCAACAAGGCTGTTTAGCCAAAGGGAAGACAGTCGGTCTTCTGCCACAGCAGCATGGTGGTGTATCTAAAGGGGAGACAGTCGGTCTCCCCCTCCAACAACCCGTCTCCAACCAGGCTACTTCTGTGGTAGCGCTGGCACCAGGGCAGAGTACCGCTGGTCTCTGCCCACTCAGCAACCCACCAAGGCAGTCTGCCAGTCTCCCACACAGCCAAGGTGAGGCACCTGGACATGGACAAAATTCTCCTCTACCCAGGTGTAGTGACCATTTATTGTGGGTGGGCTGTACTGTGTTTTCTGCTTTGTGGGTGGGCTGCTGGACTAACGAGGGCACTGACCGGCAGGAGGTCAGGTACCCTGTTAGTCTTTTTGGAAAGGGGGAGAGATGTGACGAGACCAATCTTGCCCCATTGCATTGGAGGAGCCTGGTTGCCCGCCTGCTGCCTTTGGACTATGGACCAGACTTTAAAAGACTTTGTTCCCCTATGTTTTAGCTGCTACACTCCAAATTCCTTTAAAGAGGTTGTCACTATGTCTGCAAATTCAATGTGTATTAGCTGCAGATGGAGGGGGGGGATTGTTTCCAGCAGCCCCCTCCTAAAGAATGTCTACTGATTAACTCAGTGCTTTTGTCTAAAATAGGACAGTATGTTAATAGAGTCTGAAACTATTGATAAGCATGTTAATGAGCTCACCTGGCTGTAATTACACAGTCATTGTTCATGTGGTATTCTCAAAGTATATATAAGTGTGTGTTTCTTGCAATAAAAGAGAAGAGAGTTACTCTCGATCAAACCTCACTACAGAGCCTTGTCTCGTACTTGGGGGGGGAATTATTGATGTGCTTCATGTATAGCGCATTGGAGTGGTCGATAGCTGTCCGGGTGTTCGGGAGTGGATTATCCTAGACGACTGTAACCCCTTTCATACTTTGGGGTGTCGTAACATGCACCTCTAATCCTAGTTT